>NC_045958.1:41617997-41907997 GCF_010909765.2 Amblyraja radiata
AGGGCCGAGGGTCGGGTGAGAGTGGTGAATCTGTGGAATTCTCTGCCACAGAAGGTAGTTGAGGCCAGTTCATTGGCTATATTTAAGATGTGGCCCTTGTGGCTAAAGGGATCAGAGGGTATGGAGAGAAGGCAGGGATGGGATACTGAGTTGGATGATCAGCCATGATCATATTGAATGGTGGTGCAGGTTCGAAGGGCCTGCACCTATTTTCTATGTTTCTATGTTTCTAAAACACAAAGTAATACTGAAGGAGCTCAGAGGGCCAGCAGCATCTGTGGAGGGAATGGACAGGCAAAGTTTTGGGTGGGGACCCTACTAAATTTTGATATGTTTTTTTGTCATCAAGTGTCTGGATTGATACATTAACTTACATAGAAAGCAACAAGATCCCAGATTGTATCATTGATGGGTATTGTTAGTTAATCACAGTCTGGAAAGTCACTTGATCCTCTGGGGGAAACCATCAAGTGGTCCTGATTGTTAACTAACAACCTCTGCTAGAAATCCCATCTCAGATTGCCACTAAAGGACAGAGTCAATCTTGGATGCGATGCTCTCCAGGACTAAATGGTCTCATTCTCATCCTCAGGGCTCCCACAGGAAGAATGTTCATTTGGATAAAGTATCAAAAAAGTGTTTGTGGCTGTGGCAACTCAAGGCAGCACCTTCAGCAGCGAGATGAGAGGTTTGAGACTTAAATAATCTGTTTTGTTGCGTGGGAACTTTAAAAAGCCATCTCTTTCTCATCCTTTAAACTAGAAATCAGTTATTTCATCTCGCAAGACGTCATTCAAGTAATTCTACCAGACAATACCTTTACCATTAAATACAGGTACTGTGAAGTAAAGCCATGATTGAACTTGCATAGAAATTATCAGAAACTATTAGTCTTTCTCATGTGCAGCTTGAACCGAAGCTAACCTTTTCATATGAGCCAGCTGCACTCAATGATATCATGAGCTTAGAGCACAAAGGAGCACTAAAACAACCCACTTAACCTGCCTTCAAGGTGATTAAGGAGAGAAACAATCTTCAGCTATTCAAACGCCAAGGGTCACAGCACACATTCAACACACCAGGCAGCGACAAAAGTAAGACACCAAAATAAGTTTCCTCAGGCTATCTCCATCTATCAATACTGTTTTACCATCCTTATTCATAAAGGAAGTATTTGGTAGTTAACTGTTACTTTAGCAATCTTAAGACATATTCGTATTCTTCCGTCTACATTGATTAAATATAATTCTATATTAAAACCAGAATAGATATGTTGTGGTTGTTTTTATTTCTTATCCTAGATCACTGCTGTCTTGCAGCCTATAATCTGACATCAAATACTCCATATTTCTCAAGCCAGGTGTTACAAATCCTCTTATCTAACTTAATCTTCAGCCATCAACCTTTGACATAAGAGGTAGTTTTTGCCCCAAGCTTTAGCCTCCTCTGCTAAAACAGTCATTATTCACACAATATGTCCTGTCGAGAAGGTTTACACATAAATAAGCCTGTGCCAGATATTCTGCACCATATCATCAATGTGGTCTTCATCTCAGCCTTTACATGAACATTGCTGTGATAATTATGAGCTTAAACCTATAACACCTTATATCCCTTCCAGACAGAGATATGAGATAATTGTTACAGCACAAATTATAGCAGCAACAAAACCAAAATGTTGTGATTGGTTTGAGAAATGCCAAAAAAATCTGATGTTTTTTATTCAGCATAGAAATAGTTGAAAATAGTTTGCACCCGAACAATAATATCCATATAATGCAATGCTTTAATAGTAGTAACCGTTTGTCATTATAGCCTACGATAACTTCAAATACTAAATGCTTGAATGTTTGGTTGGTAATTGTTTGGTAAGACAAAACTGAGGGATATTATCGCATTAAGAATTCCCCGATGAACATTTTAAATGAAGGGCAAATTATCTTTATCAGTAATATAAAGAATATTTTTAATATTTTGTCATTTAATCCTTGCAATGTTGCAACAAATGTCAGATATCAGAAAAGAGCAGGATTAAGCTTGGTTGGGATGTTCCCTGAGGTCAGATTCCCCACTGACATTTATTGTGAAGGCTGATCACCCGCAGGGAAGCAGTGAGAGAAAATTCTAAAAATGCAATGTTCCGTACTTCAGTGGAAAACTTAAAGTAAATCACAATTATTTTGTATGCATTACAGGACGTTAATGTCACTGGCAAGGCCAGACTTTAATGCCAAGGCTGGTGCCTTTGAACGGCCGTAGTTATTCATGATGGAGTTACTCCCACAGTTAGTAATGTAGATCTAGAATTTTGACCAAGCATCAATGAAAAATCAGCAATAAAGTTTCATATGAGGATGGTGCATGTCCGAATGAGAAATTGCAGATGGTGTTATTCCTATCAATCTGTACTAGTAGTAGAATTGTCCATCTGAAGTAGGGCAGCACGGTGGCGTAGCGGTAGAGCTACTGCCTTACAGCACCAGAGACCCGGGTTTGATCCTGGCTGTGGGTGCTTGTCTGTACGGGGTTTAAATATGCTCCCTGTGACATGCGTGGGTTTTCTCTGAGATCTTTGGTTTCCTCCCACACTTCAAAGACATACCGGTTTGAAGGTTACTTAGCTTGGTATAAATGTAAATTGTTCTTAGTGCGTGTAAGGTAGTGTTAATGTGCGGGGATCGCTGGTCAGTGCGGACTCGGTGGGCCAAAGGGCCTGTTTCTGCGCTGTATCTCTAAACTAAACTAAAAAAAATTGGCAGGTTTTGGAGGTAGCAGTGCATCTTATAGAAGTCTAAAGAAGGGTTTCGGCCTGAAACGTTGCCTATTTCCTTCGCTCCATAGATGCTGCTGCACCTGCTGAGTTTCTCCAGCATTTTTGTGTACCATCCTATAGATGATATACATACAATGCACATTGTGGGCCAGAGTAGCAGAGGGAGTCCACAGTTAGATAGTGGATGGGACAACAATCAGATGGTGCTGAGCTCCTGGACTGTTGGTGCAGAGGCACTTATCCAATATGGGCAGTCTGAAGATTTGCCGCTTGACGCATGATAACCAGCCTCTGCTCTTGTAACCACAGAAGTTATGTGGCCATTCTATTTAGATTTCTGCAGCGCTGAAGCATGAAGTGTCAGTGAGGCTAACAGTGTTTGGTGTTATCTGGATAGAAATGCCACGGTATCTTTGGGTGATGAGAGATGTACGAGTGAACATGGAAATGAAAAAGCTGCAGTCAGACATTTACCGCATCAACTTTAGCTTTACGAAATCAGCATTTTATTGACTGGGGCCTTATTGAAATACATTGAGCATCATGAAGTGCCTGCATCCTCAACATTAAGTAAGCCTCGTACCAAAAGTTAAATCAAATCAAATAATTTCAATTCTAAAACCATTATAACAAAGTGCTAAATGTCAATTACTGGCAGTCAAACTTTCTGAAACTGAAAATGACATGTTGTAAGCGTGGTGTATTACTCGTTCAAGTTTTTTTTGGAGATAGCCATTTGTTTACAAAATGTAAGAGATTTGGAACATTAGGGTTAAATTCAGGCCCAAAACCAAAAATAAAATGTGCCATATATTTGCAATTAACTTAATGCATTCCCCTCTAGTAAAGAAATAAACTGTTCACAAAAGACAATATAATTTAAAGAACTGACTGATTGGGGGGAAAAAATTCCCAGAATTGCCAAATCCTCAAAGGAATGGGCAGCGAGATAGAATTACACCAAGGGGAAAGATGGAAGCACTCAAGCAAAGAAAGCTTAACAGCCTGCAGGAGGATTTATCAGAAGCCACCGCAGGTACAGGGCACGCCACGGTCCCATATGAGCCAGTAAGTCTGTAAAGAGTTTTGCCTGTGTAGCAATGGCTCAGTTTGTAGCATAATCCCCTTTGAGTCAGAGCGTTGTGGAGTGTGTTCTGCTTCAGAAACAACTGAGAAATTTAGTCTGAGCACTGTTGAGATGCATTCTTTAACATGATATATTAACTCGTCATATCTGCTCTCTCAGATGGATTTCATGGCCCTATTTTAGAAATAGGCAATCCTGTTATTCTAGTTAAAATGTCTCGTTAATAACATCTGACCTTAATACACAGCTGGATATGGGTGCTTGCTTTTTGCAAATTGTCTTTTCTACATTGTATCCATGATTACACACAAAAATTACTTTTTTATTACTAAATTAATACTGTTTTTGTATTTTATAATTATCCCAAAAAACTGCAGCTTCTGTACAACAATTAGAGTTGTGAATATTCAGGAGGCATGAATGAATCAGCTTCTTCTTCTCCATTGATTGATAAATGCCAACATTAATGAATGATTCAGTATTTTACAATGTCCCTGGTATTGTGGCCAATATCTGTCCCTCAGCTATTGCTATGTGGAACCATTGTTATTTCTAAATTGACTGTCACATTTCCTATGTTGTGACTGTTGAATATATTTCAACAGTACTTAATTAACTGCAATCATCAAGACAGCTTCGAATAATGAAAAGAGCTATTTTAATCTGTTTTTTTCCCCATTCTTTTAATTGGATGCATTCCAAATTCATTCCCTAGTTGCAATTTCTTACCCATACATTTAATGCCTGTGTTTGCAATGTAGATGTAATAAACATGACCAATGCAACACATGCTCTTACTTTACTCATTAGACCGTTTGAATTCCAGTGCAAAGTGTTGTGTACAGCTTAATTCACCCTGTGATTCTATACCCTTTCACTGTGGAGATAGTTATTGTATTTAGTTTCTTAATGTGTATTCTACGGTGTCACTTAATTGAAACAAACATTCCAGCCCTCTGTTCTTAGCATATCTGTTTTTGGCCTCATTACAGTCCTTGGTGATGGATAGGACAGGCTTAACTGATTCTGACCAAGCATGTCTACTAAAGAGATGACAGAAATGAAAAATGAAACGGTCAAAGGAATTTTTACCACTTTCACTGAACACAGGTGAGAAAATGCTCAAAGGTAACTAAGGAAAATGTCTTGTTTTTCGTCAAATTCACTTAAAAAGGATTGTGATAATGCACTTTCTCAGAAGTTAAAGCTTAATTAAATACATAAATATCAGGAGCTGCCAATATTCTTTTAAAATAGGCAATTTTTTTGTGACAGCCCTGTAACGTTCAACCTATTTAGTGAGAGTGTTATTACACATCAATGTTTGTTAACAATGACAAATTAGTCTTAAAAGGCAGAACAAAATCACACCTTAAAGCTTACAGTGCACAAGGAAGCACTGATTAACTAAAGAAGCATTGTCCCTATATTAAAACCAGAAAGAAACTTTCTATTCTATTTTCCAATGGTTATTCTCAGGAACTGGGACAATGTGACGTTTACTCCACGTCATCATAATCCCCTGAACGCAATTCCTGATACATTACCCAAAAAAATAGTCCACAAGCATAAACAATGAGTTGCATCACAACTAATTGAGCTTCCCCCTTCCCTGCCTTCAGTGAGGATCCCCAATGTCTCTGTCATATTTGCTCTAGTGATAAGACGGGGTGGGAGATTGCAACCTTCACGTGGTCCGCCCTGTTTCAACGAATGCAATCAACATGGCGTGCACAATCAAATAAGATCAAATAGAACAAGTTGTCCCACAACTTTAGGCTGAGCATGGCAAATGCAAGAAGAAGTAGTGATAAGACCTCACCATACCTTCCTTCTTCCGTAACACTGGCTTCCTCCATGCGATGGTGGACAGAGCCCTTAACTGCATCTCATGTATTTCCCATACTCTGCTGTCATCCATTCTCTCCCTGAACAGACCAAAAACAGAACAGAACACACACAATTCCCACCGTCCACCCCATCAGCCTCCATAACTGGTCTTCAGAGTCTTCTTCTCCTTCAGAGTCTGAAGAAGGGTCTCAACCCAAAACATCACCCATTCCTTCTATACAGAGATGCTGCCTGTCCAACTGAGTTACTCCAGCATTTTGTGTCAGCCTTCATAATAGATCGTCCTTGGCAATTCCACTGGCTGCAACAAGATTCTACTACCAGATACATCTTCCCCTCCCCTTACAGCATTTCTCAGCGGACACTCCCTTTGTTGAATCCTTTATTTGTCATTCAGACCTTTCGGTCTGAACGAAATGCTGTTGCCTGCAGCCATACATGTAATAATAACAAAACACAATAAACACAAATTAACATCCACCACAGTGAGTTCACCAAACACCTCCTCACTGTGATGGAGGCAAAAGTCTTAGAGTTACTGTCTCTTCCCTCCTCTTCTCCCTCTGCGCCGAGGCGATACCCCACCGGGCGATGGCGGCCCGGGGGGTGGTCGAAGCTGCCCGCAGCTGTTGCAACGGGTGCTCCGGAAAACAGGCACCAGCCAGTGACCTGCGAGCTCCCGACATTGTCCTCCACCGGCCCGCGGCCGAGCCCAGGATCCAGGTCGCCGCCGCCTCAGCCGCCGTAGCACCGTCTCCGCTCCGCACCGGGCCGCCCACAAGGCAGCGTCTCAGCCCCGCACCGGGCTGCTCACACGGGACTTTGTGACTCCTCAGCTGGCTGTTCCATCCTCATCAACCACTCTCATTGAATCTCATTGAATTTTTCCAAGCAACCACAGGAAATACTCCACCTGTCCTTTTACCTCTTCCCTTCCCATCATCTAGGGTCTCAAGCGTCTCTCCATATGAAGAAGCAGTTTAATTGAGCTTTTTTGCAATCTAATGCTCTGCCTATATTGCTCTGCCTTTGTTGCTCATAATGTGGCCACTTCTACACTGAAGAAACCAAATGGAGGTTGGGTGATCGCTTTATGGAGCTCCTGTATTGAGTCGCCTCCTGAGCTTGTGTCTGACAGCCACCTTAATTCTCCACTCCACTGCCACTGTGAGCTATTTGTCCATGGTATTTCACACTGTTACAACATAATGCAATTCAATATGAGGAACAGCACCACATGTTCCATCTGTGCAAATTGCAGCCTTCTAGACTCAACACTGAATACTCCAATATTACACGATTCATTCCTTTTTTTTGCACGTATCAGAATCGGCTATTTCTGCCATACTTTTCACAGGTTTTTTCTTTCTCAGTCAGTATAGTCACACCTGCTGGAAATGCCCCTCAGACTTGCTATTGACAATACGTAACAAAGACAAAGAGATATAATCTGATTATAACGATTACTCTAACTGTTATATTTACAGATTTGATCTCACCCTATCAGGGATATTTCCTTCGTTCTACCCATCCCTCCTCCACTTTATCTGCTACTGAAAACTAAATTGTTTCGGCACGTTACAGTTCAGATGGAGGAATTGTCACCCGAGATACTAAATCTCCTTCCACAGGTGCTGCATGACCTGTTCATCATTCCCAGCAATTTCTAATTTTATTTGTCAGCTTCCAACAATGGACAATCATGGGCAGAGGGGGTGGAGAGGGAATTCTGACTTTATCCCAGAATTACTGAGACATATTCCAGCACTTTACCTTCATTCCATTTGAGATATGCAGACATTTTACAGACTGATTCCAACCATTAAATTTCCAAGCAAAATACGGTACAAATGCAACTGCTGTCAGCCCTACCACCAGAGAGAAGGTGATAAATGGGATGTGCACAGTCTTTTCTTGTTCTGAATATCAATTGCAACCATTTATTTTCCTAACTCCTTACTGTCATGCCCAAACAATTTATTGCAATTTGATTATGACAGACCTTCACTGCTATAAATCAGCACACCGCAGAGAGTATCAATTATTTAACCAAATAGAATGCCATCGAGAATTTTTGTTCAAATGCCAAACCTTGTAAAATTTACCATCATATTTGCTGATGAGAAGTTGCACATTGGTTTTAAGAGCAACAAGCTTATAATACAAGACCATGTTTTTTAATCAAAAATAGCTTTTTCATCGTAAGAATTTGGGGCGGAACTGCTGCGCACCGGTAGAGTTGCTGCCTTACAGCGCCAGTGACCTGGGTTTGATCCTGACTACAGGCGCTGACTGTATGGAGTTTGCATGTTCTCCCTGTGACTGCGTGGGTTTTCTCCGGATGCTCCAGTTTCTTCCCACATTCCAAAGACGTGCAGGTTTGTAGGCTAATTGGCTTCTGTAAATTGTCCCTAGTGTGTAGGATTGAACTAGTGTATGGTGATTGTTGGCTGGTCGGTGCAGACTCGATGGGCTGAAGGGCCTGTTTCCATGCTCTAATATTAAAAGTATTAACTATATTGAGCCTGAAGCTGCTGTTTTAATTTAATGCACTGGATCTATTTTTTGCCTTATGAATTGAGACATGGGTTTAAACCTTATGACAACACAAGGGTATCTCCAAGTATTATTTCTAAAGCTTTATTAATCATTGCAAGGATGGAGATAAGTCCATTCATTAAGTGGAGCCAAACTATCCACATCCATGAGAGATTTTTTGATAGGCAGATGGTTGAACAAAGGACAAAGATGAAAAGACAGGTGTGAGACCAAAGGGTTGACGAGTTGGGAATTGTGAAGCTAGAGGAAGGAATGTAGATGCAAGGGGAGGGGGAGAAAGAAATAGGTGTGATTCCAGGTGGGGCACAGAGAAGAGAGGAGGTGGAGAAAAAGGTGCGGGTTCTTGAAATCAGAGAATTCAATGTTCATGGAGGCTCTGCAAGTGGAATATGAGGAGTTGTTTCTCCAGTTTGCGTGTGGCTTCACTCTGGCAATGGAGGACACACATGACAGAAAGGTCAGTGTGGAAATGAGAAGAGGATTTAAAATGGTTAGCAACCGAGTTAGAGGAGGTGCAACATTTCATGTTTTGTTCTTAAATAAGACCATTTAATTTGATAACAATGTATTTCTGTTATGTTATAGAATTATTTTTTCAAAGGGAAAGTTAGTCACAATTATCTTTGTGCAGTAAAGTTAATATTTTAATGTTGAGGGTTGTTGGGGTATGGAACATACTATTATGGAGACCAAATCCACCAGAAATTTAGGAAGGGATGTGGACTTGTATTTGCAACTGATGTTGTACAGGAAGATGAGGTATTTTTAACATGTCATAGGCAAATAGATCAAATTGAAGATACAGGAAAACCAGCAGACACTGGAATATTGCATTGAACACAAACTGCTGGAATAACTTAGTGGGTCAGGCAGCATCTCCAGAGAACAAAGTGCTGGAGTCTGAAGAATGGTCCCAACCTGAAATGTTACCTATCCATGTCCGCCAGGGATGTTGCCTGATCCGCTGAGTTACTCCAGTACTTTCTGTCTTTTCTTTATAAACCAGTATCTGCAGTTCCTTAAGTCTAGCTTGGAGGTCTTGTTTATCCAAGAGGAGAAAGACATGGATTGCAGTCAAAATATGCCTCCATACGTTTAGGACATGCGGCTTTAGCTCATGCTTGCTCCTTACACGATTGGGCATCCAGCACTTTTGTGTTATACAGTAAATAGATCAAATTGCTGTTTCGTCTATTGTAAACCAATGATCTTTGCTTTGATGAGCCCATGGACTCAAATAAAGAGAGTTTCCAGGCACTTGAAACATAGAAATATAGAACCATGAAAAATAGAAATAGGGTGCAGGAGTAAGCCATTTGGCCGAACGAGCCAGCACCGCCATTCAATATGATCATGGCTGATCATCCAAAATCAGTATCCCGTTCCTGCTTTTCCCCTATATCCCTTGATTCCCTTAGCTAAGAGCTAAATCTAACGCTCTTGAAAACATCTAGTGAATTGGCCTTCTGTGGCAAAGAATTCCATAGATTCACAACTCTCTGGATGAAAAAGTTTTTACTCATCTCAGTGCTAAATGGCCTACCCCTTATTCTTAAACTGTGATCCCTGGTTCTGGATTCCCCAACATCGGGAACATTTTTCCTGCATCTAGCCTGTCCAATCCTTTAAGAATTTAAATATTTCTATAAGATATCCTCTCATCCTTCTAAATTCCAATGAATACCAGCGCAGTCGACCCATTCTTTCATCATATGTCAGTCCCGCCATCCCAGGAATTAACCTGGTGAACCTACGCTGCACTCCTTCAATAGCAATAATGTCCTTCCTCAAATTAGGAGACCAAAATTGCACACAATAATTCCAGATGCGGTCTCACCAGGGCCCTGTACAACTGCAGTAGAACCTCGTGTTCAAGAAGGAACTGCAGATGCTGGAAGATCGAAGGTACACAAAAATACTGGAGTAACTCAGCGGGTGCAGCAGCATCTATGGAGCGAAGGAAATAGGCGACGTTTCGGGCCGAAACCCTTCTTCAGACTGATCCAAACAGAATATGCAGCCACTGTTTGACAGATGAGGTTGAAACAGAGGTGCACTTTCTCCAAAAAAGTCTGAAGAAGGGTTTCGGCCCGAAACGTCGCCTATTTCCTTCGCTCCATAGATGCTGCTGCACCCGCTGAGTTTCTCCAGCATTTTTGTGTACCTGCAGTAGAACCTCCTTGCTCCTAAACTCAAATCCTCTTGCAATGAAGGCCAACATGCCATTGGCTTTCTTCACTGCCTGCTCCACCTGCATGCTTACTTTCAGTGACTGATTCACACACTCACCAAGGTCTCGTTGCACCTCCCCTTCTAAACTGACACCATTCAAGATAATAATCTGCCTTCCTGTTCCTGCCACCAAAATGGATAACCTCACATTTATCCACATGAACATATGAACTAGGGAGCAGTGGTAGACCACTTGCTTATTCGATAAGATTCTGGCTCACGGTTTAACCTCAACTCTGTATTGCTGCCTAATCCAATAATCTCCCATCCTCTTGTTTATCAAGAACTGATAAACCTTTCCTCTTACTACTGCTTTTGACCATGAGAGTTCCAAGGATACAATCCTCTGAGAGAGAAATGAAATCACCTCTGCCCAGTCTTAACTGAGCAATCCCATACTTTTAAAAATGTTGTACATTTTTCTACAAGGAGAAACATCCAGTCCACGTCCGCACTATCATGGCCACTTAGGATCTAGTACGTTTCAGTCATCACCTCTCCCTCTTCGAAACTCCAGAAGATACAAGCCGAGCTTGTCTGACCTATCATCAAAAGATGGATGGGAATGTTACAATTTTTAGCCAGAATAATTCAGGGAGGGAGAGAGAGAGAGGAGAGAGAGAGGAGAGAGAGAGGAGAGAGAGAGGGAGAGAGAGAGAGAGAGAGAGAGAGAGAGAGAGAGCTAGATGCAGAGAGCGCAGATAGAGAGGAGAATAGATACTATGGCTATAAATGACATTAATATGATCTTTCACAAGGCAGCCATCAAAGCTGACCTTGTGAAACAGAAAATAAAAATTATCAAAAAACACAACCATGAAAAATGGTTCGACCATGAGTGTAAAAGTGTCAGAAAAAACCTGTGGAAAATATCAAACCAAAAACACCATCAACCAAACAACCCAGACTTACGTATTAGATATAATGAAACTCTTAAAAGGTATAAACACACGATTAGGAACAAAAGACAAAATTACACACAAAAGACTTGAAGAAATTGAAAATTCCATAAATCAAAACCAATTTTGGGATAGGTGGAATAACCAGAGCACAACAAAATTACAAACACTACCAATTCAAGACGGTGATATCTGGAGAGCACACTTCAAAAATCTATATAAAGACATCCCAATAAATAAAAGAAACTTAAATTATTCCCATATCAAAGAAAAACTCCAAACACTAGAAACAGTAATTAAAGATTATCACAACCCTCTTGATTCCCCAATTACTTTGGAAGAACTGACCATAAAAATAAAATCTCTCCACTCAAAGAAAGCCTGTGGTCCAGACAGCATCAGAAATGAAATGCTCAAGTACAGCACTCCGGAGATGCAGGACATAGTGCTTAGGCTGTTCAACATCATACTACCTTCAGGTTATTTCCCTAATATTTGGTGTCAAGGGCTTATTTCACCCATTTATAAGAGTGGAAACAAATTAGACCCAAATAATTATCGTGGTATATGTGTCAGTAGCTGCCGAGCGAAGTTATTCTGCAGTATCATAAATAACAGAATGCAGGATTTCCTTAACAAACACAACATTCTCAGTAAAAACCAAATCGGCTTCCTCCCAAAACACCGTACCACTGACCACATTTATACCCTCCACACTCTCATTGAAAAACATGTACACCAAGCGAAAAATGGGAAAATATTTGCCTGTTTTATTGACTTTGAGAAAGCATTTGACTCTATTTGGCATGAAGGGCTCTATTACAAACTCCTCGGCTGTGGTATAGGAGGAAAGGTATATGACCTTATCAAATCAATGTATCTGAATAATAAATGTGGCGTTAAAATTGGGGACAAACGCACTGATCTCTTTGCCCAGAGAAGAGGCGTCCGGCAAGGCTGCAATCTGAGCCCGACACTGTTTAATGTATATATCAACGATTTGGCAGTAAAGTTGGACCAGAGCACAGCGCCGGGCCTCTGTCTTCTGGACGGAGATGTAAAATCCCTGTTTTATGCGGATGACTTGGTTCTGCTGTCCCCCACAGAACAGGGGCTGCAGCAACAGTTGGACCTACTTGATGAGTACTGCCAAAATTGGGCCCTGGCAGTATATCTAAAGAAAACCAACATCATGATTTTTCAGAAAAGACCCAGATGTCAGGAAGATAAATACAAATTTACTCTCAATGGTACTGTTATCGAACACACTATGAGCTATACTTACCTTGGTCTAAATGTTTCAGCATCAGGAAACTTCAATATGGCAGTGAATGCACTAAAAGAGAAAGCTCGAAGAGCTCTGTATGCAATGAAAAGAAGATTCTACAACATCCAAATCCCAATTAAAATCTGGCTTAAAATATTTGACAGTGTAATCCAGCCTATTGCGCTTTATGGTAGTGAAGTATGGGGTCCGCTCAGTCACCATAGTTATAGTAAATGGGAAAAACATACAACGGAGGCCCTGCATGCGGAATTTTGTCGGAACATCCTCCGTATCCAAAGGAAAACACCAACAAACGCATGTAGGGCGGAACTAGGCAGATACCCACTGATAATAAATATCCAGAAAAGAGCACTAAATTTTTGGAATCACCTTAAATCTAGCCCCCCAGATACCCTCCAGTTTAAAGCCCTTCAAACACAAGAGGGGAACCCAGAAAAGAGTTCCCTGTGTCAGTTGGTAGTGAGACTAACTACCCCTATTCAGTTAAACCCTATCCAGTTAAACCCTGACCGGCCTCAGATCAATACTGACCCGCAATCACCAGTTAGAGTGAAGCAAATTATCAAACAATGTAAAGAAACGTACTTGGAACATTGGGATAAAGAAACCAAAAGCCAAAGCAGATTAGAATGTTACCGTTCCCTAAAAAGAGATTATAAATTGGCAGACTATCTCTCAACTGTTAGAGACATAAAGTAGAGACAGACCCTCACCAAATACAGGCTAAGTGACCACTATTTGGCAGTTGAAAAAGGAAGACAGAAGAGATTCTGGCAACCAAGAGAAAACAGAATATGCGGCCACTGTTTGACAGATGAGGTTGAAACAGAGGTGCACTTCCTCCAAAAATGCAAAAAATTTGACAAAACAAGGAAAACATACTTTGACAAACTCAGTGTGGCAACCCCTGACTTTAAAGAACTAGATGATACATCAAAACTAAGAATAATCCTTGGCGAAGGAAATACGGCACATCTTGGTGCACAATACGTAACAGCATGCCATAACCTGAGAGACGGTGAATGACCAACATGCACATATGTACGCACACACTAATCGACATTAACTAACACTAAGAAATTAATATTGAATTGCTAAACTTGCTATTGTGTTGTACTGCTTACAGCTGCAAGAACGTGTAGCAATCAATAAAGGGCTATAGGCCTATTGCGTTTATGTACAGGGACATATCTATCCATGCACTGTATACTTGTATTTATACTTATGCATTTTAAACATGTATGTCATGTTTTATACTTTGGCAATATAACAATGTTTTTTTATCATGCCAATAAAGTTATTAAATTGAAATTGAAATTGAATTGAGAGAGAGAGAGAGAGAGAGAGAGAGAGAGAGAGAGAGAGAGAGAGAGAGAGAGAGAGAGAGAGAGAGAGAGAGAGAGAGAGAGATAGCTGGTTGAGCTCTCGAGGGATTCTTTTCGTTCTTCTGATGTTCTCTCTCTTTCGTTCCTCTCTCTCTCTCCTCTCGTCTCTCTCTCTGCTCCTCCCTCTCTCTCTCTCTCTTTCTCTCCCTCTGTCTCCTCCCTCCTCTCTCTCTCTCCCCTCTCTCTCTCACACACACTCTCTCTCTCTCTCTCTCTCTCTCTCTCCCGCGAGCCCCTCTTTACAGCGATCAATGATACAATAAAGTAATATTTAATGATACGATGTGCCTAGACGACTGGACATCTTTAATCAATACTAGATTAAGTGGGACCCGTTGGGTCCCTGTCACATGGGAGGCCTGGTCCCCCAACACAAACTGTCCCCAACGCAATAATCCACCACTCATCCGTTCCCCCAGCGCAATATTCCACCACTCACCCATAGCCCCCAACTGCACAGGCGCAGCTCATTTCCCCTCATCCCCAGCACTCCCTCCCCCTCCTCTTCACCCTCCCTCTTCTTTCCCCTTTCCTCCATCTTCCCCCAATCCCTTCCTCTCCTTTCCCCTACTCTTAGTCACTCACTCCCTCTGTAACTAATCTTCCCTCCCTACCCCTCTCCTATCCCTCTATCCCCCAGCTCCCCACCCCTCACCTCCCCTATCCCCCCCACTATCCTTCCTCACCTCTCCCACTGCCCTCCTCTCCCACTATTCCCCACTCCCTACCTCCCCCACTTCCCCCTCATCTCCCTCTATTCCCTCTCCTCCCCCACTCCCTCCTCACCTTCCCCCACTTTCCCCCCTCTCCCTCCCTACCCTTTCCACTCCCTCAATCCCCCCACTCTCCCTCCTCACCTCCCCAGGATCTCGAGGGTGCCGCTCCTTTCCCTCCTTGCGTGCCCGGAGCAGCAGCAGCCAGCCTGAGCACCCAGACCCCGGATCGTCGGCGCAGCCTCTCCCCGTCCCCAGAGCCGGCCTCTTCCCACGGCCTCTCCCCACGGGCCCGGATCAACAGTAAAACGGAAGTAATGGTATCCGTGTCGCTGTTGTGAGAAAAAGATTGTGATCTGAATTCTGGAAAGGCTGAGGACCCATTGGGTGCCCTTTGTGACGCCAGTAAAGACACGCACGGGAACCCTCCACCAACTGTGCATGTGCGGGTGGGGGCGCTGTTTTGTTAATTTAAGTATTAAATGTTAATAACTGTTAAAATATACAATCAATCTGAACAAAACTTGTTTCATTTACACCACAGGATAATGGTGAGTAAGGTGGGCCACAAATTGTAGCGCTAGCCTGTACCGTTTTTGTGCAAATAGAGGCACAACACAAACCTGCAAACAAACAAGATGAGAGTTTGCGGAAGCATTCGAACTCATGTTCAGCTAAGCAAGGTTCGCAACTAAAGCTTGGACCTGTAAGTGTAGCCACAGAGAATGTCGGAGGAATTTGTTTGTACAGTGTTTGTTTTGTACATATTTTTCATCCTGAGTAAAGTTTATTTCAATTTAAATTAAAAAAACTAAAGCTTGGACCTGCGTGGATGTCCATGTCCTTGACCGCTTTGGTAGAACAGTCATCAAATCAACCACATATGTGAATTGACATCATGATAAACCCTTATGGAATCAATATAATCTTCTTGAATTTTTTGAAGATGTTACTCGGGAAATTGATGAGGGTAAAGCAGTGGATGTTGTGTATATGGACTTCAGTAAGGCCTTTGACAAGGTTCCTCATGGAAGGTTGGTTAAGAAGGTTCAATGGTTGGGTATTAATGGTGGAGTAGCAAGATGGATTCAACAGTGGCTGAATGGGAGATGCCAGAGAGTAATGGTGGATGGTTGTTTGTCAGGTTGGAGGCCAGTGACGAGTGGGGTGCCACAGGGATCTGTGTTGGGTCCACTGTTGTTTGTCATGTACATCAATGATCTGGACGATGGTGTGGTAAATTGGATTAGTAAGTATGCAGATGATACTAAGATAGGTGGGGTTGCGGGTAATGAAGAAGAGTTTCAAAGTCTACAGAGAGATTTATGCCAGTTGGAAGAGTGGGCTGAAAGATGGCAGATGGAGTTTAATGCTGATAAGTGTGAGGTGCTACATCTTGGCAGGACAAATCAAAATAGGACGTACATGGTAAATGGTAGGGAATTGAAGAATGTAGGTGAACAGAGGGATCTGGGAATAACTGTGCACAGTTCCATGAAAGTGGAATCTCATGTAGATAGGGTGGTAAAGAAAGCTTTTGGTGTGCTGGCCTTTATAAATCAGAGCATTGAGTATAGAAGTTGGGATGTAATGTTAAAATTGTACAAGGCATTGGTGAGGCCAATTCTGGAGTATGGTGTACAATTTTGGTCGCCTAATTATAGGAAGGATGTCAACAAAATAGAGAGAGTACAGAGGAGATTTACTAGAATGTTGCCTGGGTTTCAGCAACTAAGTTACAGAGAAAGGTTGAACAAGTTAGGGCTTTATTCTTTGGAGCGCAGAAGGTTAAGGGGGGACTTGATAGAGGTTTTTAAAATGATGAGAGGGATAGACAGAGTTGACGTGGAAAAGCTTTTCCCACTGAGAGTAGGGAAGATTCAAACAAGGGGACATGACTTGAGAATTAAGGGACTGAAGTTTAGGGGTAACATGAGGGGGAACTTCTTTACGCAGAGAGTGGTAGCTCTGTGGAATGAGCTTCCAGTGAAGGTGGTGGAGGCAGGTTCGTTTTTATCATTTAAAAATAAATTGGATAGTTATATGGATGGGAAAGGAATGGAGGGTTATGGTCTGAGCGCAGGTATATGGGACTAGGGGAGACTATGTGTTCGGCACGGACTAGAGGGGTCGAGATGGCCTGTTTCCGTGCTGTAATTGTTATATGGTTATAATAGACACATAGTTCTTAGGGAGCCAAATTTTGCAGCCTATGTTTCTTGCATAGTTCTCTGCCAGAGAACTATATTTGCCTAATGTTCTGAGCTAAATGTAGCAGTTGGGTACATCAATTCCCTTAAGAATGCATCACACATGGCCGGTGACATTTAGAACTGCTTTTGATTGCTCCTATTTTAAATATATCAGGATTTTTAAATAATAATGATCACAGGTGGGCCACATTAGCCACAGCATTATGTTGCAAAATGTTTCATTTCTAATTTATATATACGTATATATAGTGGTCTGAATACATTGAACAAGTTTTCATTTAATCTAAATTTCACCAGAGCTAAATACAATCAGTCATTTTATTACCAACTATAAAATTTATAATTGAATGCATTTGCTGGTAATCTTCTGTTCTATACAACAGCTAACAAGGTATTTTGACAAGGTGAAAAAAAAGATCAAATTGACCGAGCAAATAATAGGCTAGTGGTGATATTAGCCTTCAGGGCAAGATAGAAGATCAGAATGAAAATGCAGAAACTGGCTTGTAATAATAACAGTGCATGTTTCTTTATTCCCAGTCTTCTGTAACACCCCTGGCCCAATGATATTACTGTTACATCTGAATTAGTCTTAATACACAATGCACATTCTAAGATGTGAGCATGGAATCTATTATTAAAATCCAGTGCAGTTATACTCTCCCAGAGCCTTGCCCGACATGCTTTCCTCAGCCAACACATCTTTAAAAAAAACTATCAGATTACTTGGTATCTTTTGACCAAGATATTTTGTTATTTCTAGGTGATTTGCTATGTTTACCTGAGTCATTGTTCCTGGCCCACAAAACCCTCCTGGGACTCCAAGGCAATGAGTTAAGCAATCATTTACTTTGTGTCAGGATTTCTAGGGATGGAGGTATTTCTCTAATATTATTTCATTAATGTTATTTTGATAAAATCGTACCATTGAAACATACAAACATAGAAACATAGAAAATAGGTGCAGGAGGAGGCCATTCGGCCCTTCGAGCCAGCACCGCCATTCATTGTGATCATGGCTGATCTTCCCCTATCAATAACCCGTGCCTGCCTTCTCCCCATATCCCTTGACTCCACTAGCCCCTAGAGCTCTATCTAACTCTCTCTTAAATCCATCCAGTGACTTGGCCTCCACTGCCCTCTGTGGCAGGGAATTCCATAAATTCGCTACTCTCTGGGTGAAAACGTTTTTTCTCTCCTCCCCTTTATTCTAAGACTGTGGCCCCTGGTTCTGGACTCGCCCAACATTGGGAACATTTTTCCTGCATCTAGCTTGTCCAGTCCTTTTATAATTTTATATGTTTCTATAAGATTTACCCTGATCCTTCTAAACTCAAGTGAATACAAGCCTAGTCTTTTCAATCTTTCCTCATATGACAGTCCCGCCATCCCAGGGATCAATCTAGTGAACCTACGCTGCACTGCCTCAATCACAAGGATGTCCTTCCTCAAATTAGGAGACCAAAACTATACACAATACTCCAGATGTGGTCTCACCAGAGCCCTAAACAACTGCAAAAGATCCTCTTTACTCCTATACTGAAATCCTCTTGTTATGAAGGCCAACATTCCATTAGCTTTATTCACTGCCTGCTGTAGCTGCACGCCAACTTTCAGTGACCGGTGTACAAGGACGCCCAGGTCTCGCTGCACCTCCCCCTTACCTAACCTAACCCCATTGAGATAATAATCTGCCCCCTTGTTTTTGCCGCCAAAGTGGATAACCTCACATTTTTCTATATTATACTGCATCTGCCACGCATCTGTCCACTCACTCAACCTGTCCAGGTCACCCTGCAACCTCCTAATATCCTCTTCACAGTTCACACTGCCACCCAGCTTTGTGTCACCCAGCTTTGTGATTAACATAGAAACATAGAAAATAGGTGCAGGAGTAGGCCATTCAGCCCTTCGAGCCTGCACCGCCATTCAATATGATCATGGCTGATCATCCAACTCAGTATCCTCTTTCATCTTTCAAGTTCATGCATTTTGGGTGAGTTACCACTTTTCAGACCATTCCATGAGCCCTGCAATTTGTCCAAACATTTATGTTTCCAGAAATAGAATTCATCTTAATGATGAACCTCTTTTGCATATTCCTTTAACTTCTTGAAGCTGTTATTTAGTGATGTCTTGCAATTAGGATTGTCCTTTCCTTACATGAAGGCAATGTGTAGCAAGTTACATAACTTAAAACTAAGTTCCAATAATAATTTTACTAATTAATTGTTTATTAGTTTAGTTTAGTTTAGTTTAAAGATACAGCGTGGAAACAGGCCCTTCGGCCCATCGAGTCTGCACCGACCAAACAACAACCTGGCCCTTAACTCCAAGAAGACCAAGGAGCTCATTGTAGACTTCAGGAAGTCCAGGGGCGGCACGCACACCCCCATCCACATTAACGGGACGGAGGTGGAACGTGTTTCTAGCTTCAGGTTCCTGGGAGTCAACATCTCCGATGACCTCTCTTGGACCCACAATACCTCAACTCTGATCAAGAAGGCTCACCAGCGTCTCTTCTTCCTGAGGAGACTGAAGAAGGTCCATCTGTCTCCTCAGATCCTGGTGAACTTCTACCGCTGCACCATCGAGAGCATCCTTACCAACTACATCACAGTATGATATGGCAACTGCTCTGTCTCCGACCGGAAGGCATTGCAGAGGGTGGTGAAAATTGCCCAACGCATCACCGGTTCCTCGCTCCCCTCCATTGTGTCTGTCCAAAGCAAGCGTTGTCTGCGGAGGGCGCTCAGCATCGCCAAGGACTGCTCTCACCCCAACCATGGACTGTTTACCCTCCTACCATCCGGGAGGCGCTACAGGTCTCTCCGTTGCCGAACCAGCAGGTCCAGGAACAGCTTTTCCCGGCGGCTGTCACTCTACTCAACAACGTACCTCGGTGACTGCCAATCACCCCCCCCCGGACACTTATTATTATTTATTCAAATCATTTGCTATGTCGCTCTTCCAGGGAGATGCTAAATGCATTTCGTTGTCTCTGTATTGTACACTGACAATGACAATTAAAATTGAATCTGAATCTGAATCTGAATCCCAACACATTGACACAGCACATATCCTACACACACTGGGGACAATTTACAATTTACACTTTGCCAAGTCAATTAACCTACAAACTTGTACGTCTTTGGAGTGTGGGAGGAAACCCACGCGGTCACGGGGAGAACGTACAAACTCCATACAGACGGCACCTGCAGTTAGGATCGAACCCGGGTATCCAGTGCTGCAAGCACTGTAAGGCAGCAACTTTACCTCTGAACCACCATGCCGCCCTTTTTCGGATTTATAACGTTGTATACTGTCTAAGGTCTCCCCTCAGCATAGGATGCTTTTGTAAAATTTCAATAATATTATTTCAATGATAATGGCACGGAAGAGTGAAATTAACTGCAGTAAATTTCAGGTTGTACCTTGGACAATAATAGACCAGTTACAGCCCAAATGACCTATGCAAGCACACCTAGGAAGGTGCCAGTGTACATGTTGATACAAAGTCCAAGTGCTTCAACACCACCATGTAAAATTCATGTTTAGTTTAATAACCACTTTATACAAATGTCTTATTTTCTACAATATGCCTACTAATTCAACCGTCCACTCTCCATAGATAATAATTCTTTCACAGTTTCTTCACAACAGAACTTATTGATTTTCTTGACAATTAAACTTTAACACTTCCAATGCAAGTAATTAAAATGGCAAAAGTATGGTTGAGAAAAAATAGCTGAAACTTAGGGATTTTCTATGAACATATAAAAACTACAGTTACAACATCAGTTTTCCTATTCTTCAATATTCAATTCAAAATGAAGTAAACACACTTTAAAGTAATGAAATTCAATTATTTGTACTTAGAGACAAACGCATTGGCCAAAATATCTCTGCATTAGATGAAAACTAGTTCAGACTGCTACGTTTCAGTTTGCCTGTTTTAAAGCTCACTAATGCTAAGAGACAGTTTGATGATGCATTCAGCTAAACAGTTTAATTGCATTATAGTTGTCAAAGCGGGTTCTGATTTATCAGTTGTGTATAATTTAGCAGACATATTGAAAGTAGGAAATGCCAATGATTTGGAGCAAAGTCAATGAGCTTTAAGCAGTATTCCAGCAGAGTTCTCTCTGAGAAAAAAGTTCTGTGAACTTTAGCCAGAAGGTCAATGCTTCAGTAAGAAAGTGTTTGATCCCTAATCTGAAATGCACTATATGCAGCATGTCTTTGAAGATGAAAAATAACTGCATAGCATTATTAACTCAATGGGCATTCCCTCTAAACCCGATCTCCCTTTACTAAAGAAGAGTTTTCTGTAGTTCCAGTATAATGGTATTGATAATGTCAATGTGCGTGCCATTAACTCATACACTGAATTTGAAATATATAAATGATTTGATCCCAATTTAGAACATTCCAGGCACATTGGCATCAGATGTGGAAAATGCAGTCTTCCAAGATGTTTGAGCATAAGAAAAATGTGAGAAATTAATTCATTCCCACTTGACCCCCATAATGTGTTTTGTCAATCTTTCACGTGAATTATACATGGCTCATTAATAAATCAAAACCAGAAGTGCACCAGATTTTAGAAAACTTTGTCAACCAAAGGTCCAAGGGATGTTCTAAGGGCAGTCTTATTTATATATTTCCTTTGTTCTCTCAATTAGTTTCAGTACAGATTTACAAATGGTTAATTTTAACTCTACAATATTCTATGGTGGAATAACATAGGAACATTCTGAAGGGTTCAAATACCAGAAGACATATGTGTAAATAGCAACAACTAAATTGTAAGAAGAGGACAGGACAATGTTATTACACAGACTAACCAGAGAAAACTTTGAGGCAATCATTATCAGTGGATTTACAGTTGCTCAATTGGACACCTTTTAGATGTAGATGATTCGGTAAAGGAATTGGCAAAGTATCAGCTACCTGCTTTACATATTTACTGACTTTTATTTCTAGCAACTCCAAAGTAAATACAAATGGGGAGTGAAGGAAAATGACCCATTAATTCACTTCTTTCACATCATCACACAAAGTCTAAATCTACCACAATGTATGTCCTGGAAGGAAACAGTTGTACGATAGGCAGTGTGTTATGAATTACAGATAACATCTTATTGGGCCAGAATTAATTACTGTGCCTAAAAATGACTATAGATTAAAAATAATCCATTATGACATAGACATATCAATTAAAATTGATTCTGAGCAAATCTAGTTGCTAACTTGAAATAAATTATGTTAACAATATTTTGAAGGTTGCAGGCATATTTTTGTTTCCCTCTTTTCCAAGGCTTCCCATTTAAAATATATTGGCAACTTTCTGGATTCAGTATTGTTTTGTAACTCATCATGTATTTATTTTACTGTTTGCTTCTTTATTTTCTCCTACTTTATTTTTCTATTTTCAGGGACAATAGTAAAGAAGATTATTCAGTTAATTGATTCTTTGCCAGTATTCTAAAATAATAGATCTAGAAATGTGTCTGTGGATTTTTTCTGCCATATAAATATCTCCCTAATATTGTTTTAAGAGCAAACCAACATAAGGTTTAACCATGTAGGCATGAGGACTCCTTCTAATAGAAAAAGGCACGGAGGCGGAGGGGACGGAAGAAAAGCTCTACGTCGTGGGAACTCGTTGAGGTGGGGGTGGAGGGGAACAAAAGTGAGGCCTCTGCTAAGTCTGAAGAAGGGTCTCGACCCGAAACGTCACCCATTCCTCCACTACAGAGATGCTGCCTATCCCGCTGAGTTACTCCAGCATAAGGTTTGACCGCATCTTCATCAAACTATCTAAGTGGAAGTCCGTGTCTTTGACTGAATTGTTACCACCACACACAGTCCTGGGGGGGTAGAAAATCCTTCTTCACATTGGTACATACTCCACTTTTTTTGGCACAGGCATCGTACTTAATGGGATAGATGCAGAACTAGTCTGAAGAAAGGTCCTGATCGAAACACTGTCTTTCCAATGCTACCACTGACCTTGCCTGACCCACTGAGTTTCTCCAGCATTTATTTAGCTCAAGATTCCAGCTTCTACAGTGTCCTGGGTCTAAAGACCCAGAACAGATCGGGCAGCTCAAAACTGGACATCCATGATGTGCTGGGGACCAGCGGCAGCAGCAGAAATGTACATCGCCACGGTGTGTAACCTCATGTTATTGTGTATCCCTCATTCTACTATTACAATCAAGCCAGGGATTGACCATGGTTCAGTGAGGAGTGGATAAGGGCATTGTAGAAGCAAACACAAGGCTCACAGTAAAGTGTGGTACCAAG
Source organism: Amblyraja radiata (assembly GCF_010909765.2). NCBI lineage: Eukaryota > Metazoa > Chordata > Chondrichthyes > Rajiformes > Rajidae > Amblyraja > Amblyraja radiata. The sequence goes on from NC_045958.1 coordinate 41,641,310, forward strand.
CTGATGAAGTAGTATCACATGTGTGCTGATGAGTGGAAAATAATGGCATAACAGAATTAAGCAACCCTTAATGCACTGCAGTCCCACCAGGTCTAGTGGTGGACAATTAAACAGTTAAAGGGAGGGGAAAGCTCTAAGAATACTCCCACCCTCAGGCATGGTCGGGCCGAGCATGTAAATGCTAAAGACAAGGCTGTAGAATTCGTAGCTACATTCCAAATGAGGAAGTCAAAACCCCCAACATCATGAGAAATATCGACCGTTGAGTCTGTGTTGTTAGAAGAATCATAGATGGGTAGCGATAGATACTTCTGTTTGAAGCACAATGTTACACTATTGCAATCTCGTGCTTCTTTCACAGAGGCTTTATGAGATTGTTGCTGTCAACCAGGCTGTAACTGAATACATTGATATGCCAAATGGGCCGCTTTATTGGAGACTTGGCTGTGATTTTGAATTAGAACATTTACTAAGTTACTCGGTTTATTTCTTGATCAAGTGAAACAATGACCATTTGCAGCTGCTGCCTAAATGTTCCGTTGTATCAAGAGAAGATTATTAAGTGCCCTGAAGAGTTCACTGTGAAACACTAGTACTTTATGTTCAATTGTAAATATCCGTTAGTGTATTTGACTGCAACTAGCCGCAGCTAGTAGACCTGCTGCCTCACAGCGCCAGAGACCCAGGTTCAATCTTAACCCCACGTGCTGTCTGTGTGGAGATCGCAAGTTCTCCCCGTGACCACTTGGTTTTCCTCCGGAGGCTGAGTTTCTTCCCACATCCCAAGGAGGTGTGGGTTTGTGGTCTGATTGGACCCTATAGATTGCCCCTAGTCAGTGTGTAGGGAGTGGATGTGAAAGTGGGATAACATAAAACTAGTGTGAACAGGTGATCGATAGTCAGCATGGACAGTGGGCTGAAGAGCAAGTTTCCTTGCTGCATCTTTCAATCAGTCAAACCCAGTCTCAAGTACCTTCAGAACTGTATCCCCATTCGAGAAGCTTTCTGTGGGGCTTTGGTGCCTGAGATTCAAGACTGTATGGTTCTTTACCCCCAACTTTGCCAGCTTCCTGCAGTTTGTTCTGGTCAGTCAGTCACGGAGTCACACTGCACAGAAATGAGTTCACATTGACCATCAACTGGGACGACAGATGGCATAATGGGCTAAGTGTTCGGCTGGCAACCGGAAGGTAGCCGGTTCGAATCCCGCTTGGAGTGCATACTGTCGTTGTGTCCTTGGGCAAGACACTTCACCCACCTTTGCCTGTGTGTGAATGTGTGTGAATGTGTGTGAGTGATTGGTGGTGGTCGGAGGGGCCGTAGGCGCAGATTGGCAGCCACGCTTCCGTCAGTCTGCCCCAGGGCAGCTGTGGCTACAGAAGTAGCTTACCACCACCGAGTGTGACTGAGGAGTGAATGAATAATGCGATGTAAAGCGCCTTGAGTATTAGAAAGGCGCTATATAAATCCCATCCATTATTATTATTATCAACTGCACGTTTACACATCCCATTTTCCTCTCCCATCATTTGCCCCCAGACCCTATACCCTTGGGACAATTTACAATACCCAATTAACCTAACAACCCACGACATTTAGAAGTGGGAGGAAACCAGAGAACGCAAGGATGTAGCCACAGAAAGAGATGCAAACTGCACAAAGGCAGCAACTGAGGTCAGGATTGATCCCATATTGCTGCAGCTGGGAGGCAGCAGCTCTTCGAGCCACCCACTGTTGTTATTGTTCACTCTGGTTCTTCTGTTCCATGCTCCATTTGACAGACAATGACTGAGCTTATCTGATGGCCAAATATTGTAGAGATTCCATCTGTTTAATACTATAGAGCAGCAGCAGTTTGCGAAACTATATATTTAACAGTCGTGTTTAAGAAGAAACAGCAGATGCTGGAAAATCGAAGGTGGATAAAAATGCTGGAGAAACTCAGGAGGCACTGGAGGCACCATCTATGGAGCGAAGAAAATAGGCAACGTTTTGGGTCGAAACGTTGCCATTTCCTATTTAACAGTCTTGATGTGATCTCCACTCAGCTTCCAGGATTTACATGGCTTTCATTATAAAAAGGTTCTTCTGGAGTGCTTGGAGCTCTGATCAGTGAACAGCCATTTGAGCTCACAAAAGCCCTTGTCTGCCAAAACCTATCCTTCTGATGCACATGGCCCTTGAAAGATGAGAGGCAGCTGTGCCTGGGAGCTGCCAGCGTGTTTGAAATAGGGCGGGAGGGGGGAGAAAAATACTGGAAAAAAATTTCCTTACCTTTGGCGTTGATAAAATATAGTCCTCTGTGTTGAACAGTGAGTATCGTTTCCCAGAGCAGTATTGTTGAAAATCTTGCCAGCAATGGAATTTGGGCACTACTGCACTGTAGATTACATTTGGTTGAGTTTGATCCTGGAAGGAATATTCGCAAACACGAACATCTTGGCCAGAAATGAACATAGGATTTTAGTAACTAGCACTAAGATTCAAAAACGGGTAAAATTGCTTAACTTAGCATTAACTTATCTTTTAACTTCAAAACGTCATTATTTTCCCATTGTGCAGATATATGTCTATCCCTTAATCAAATTACTCTGCTTTTTTATGTAAACTTTTGTTTACAAATATTTAGTCACTTTTAAAAACTTTATTGATCCTGTTTCCACCATTATTTCCGGTCGACTATTCCAACCAACTTGCATTCTCTGCAATGTTCTTCATCCCCTCTCTCTTTCTTTTTTGCCATGGTTGACTAAGCCATAGTGTCAAACCGTGTTTAATTTGGTAGCATTCACACCACAGTGTCAGTAAATTATCATTTCAGATCTTACCCCATGGCGGTGAGCAGATTCTTATCTGGGCCTTCAATCCAGTCAACTATTGCAGGAGGAGTGCCAGTTTTTGGAAAATTAAGGCTCAGGCGTATGGCTCACCTACCCATGATGTCCGGACGAATATTTGCACCTAGAACAAAACAATTAAAAAAGATGTGTTCAAAAGGGAACTGCAGATGCTGGAATATCGAAGGTACACAAAATTGCTGGGGAAACTCAGCGGGTGCAGCAGCATCTATGGAGCGAAGGAAATAGGCGACGTTTTGGGCCGAAACCCTTCTTCTAAATTAAAAAAGATGATCTCATCTGATCTGATCTGATCATTAAATTATTGTTCTGGAAGCTTATTATGTTGTAAATAGCCATTGTATTTCCCATTGTGTATCAGTGTACTCACTGAGTACACTTTATTGGCTGTAAGCATTTGTGGAAGTGCAGAGCTGGACATGAAAGATGTTGTATGATTCTGGGCCTTTTTTTGTGTATGAAATGAGGAATTAAAATATAGCCAGCATTCATGTTTTTATTAAATGCACCTCTGAGTATAATTAGCTTTGTGTATATTTACACAAAATATATGAAGCCCCTAAATATATGTACAGTACACTTTAAAATTACAGGAATGTATTTAACTTTTAAAGCCTTTTGTGAATACATGGTCCTTTCAACGTTTCATATTTTCTGAATAAATGGAAACTCCTTGGGCTTTGAAGCCATTAATTTCCTTTGGTATTTTAACTAAGTTAAGGGCCTGTGCCACTTAGGCGATTTTTTAGGCGACTGCCGGCGACTACGACAATGGACAATGGACTGCCGGCGACAACCTACATCACCTGGCAACAACCTACGCCATCCTGGCGACAACCTACGCCATCCTGGCGACAACCTACGACAGCACCTACATCAGGAGAAGACAAGCTATGACAAGCCTAGTCGCCAGCAGTCGCCTAAAAAATCGCCTAAGTGGGACAGGCTCTTTAGACATTCAAGGATGCCATTGGGACTTTTGCTGCTTTTTCTGATCTCCAGTCTTTCCAACCAAAATGTCAGAAGATCAATCATGCACCACAATTGCTGCCTGAGAATTATACAGAAAACCAGGAATACTACCGCCAACCCTGTGTCGTTCATGTCACTATGTTGACTTATTCTTAGAAAGAACCAATTCATAGCTTTTATGATCGATGCACTATCTAGGTTTTGATTCTTATCTCTGTTCCATTAAGTACACGTTCATTAGCATCTGCCTCCTGTGCACACTTAGTGTGAACTGAGTCAGAGATTCCACCCATTGTGTCCACTCATTCAAGTTTGACTGAGCCAGTGTCAGTGTCTGCTTCCTATCTAACAGAGGCAATCTATCACTTCCAGGGAGTGAAATGCAATCACCCCATTGAAGTGTCAAAAAATATTCCAGCCATTGTTAAAGGAGACTGCAACTTCACATTTTTTTGTAGTGTAAATATGATCATTTATCTTGATGAAGAAAATACCACTGGTAAGTGAAATTAGACAAAATATCATCATTAATTCAATTTGCAGAAGTGAGCGGTTCTTATATTATACGATTTATATGAACCATATCATCTCCTTCGAATCTGCAGCAATGTCACAAAAGATCTGTTGGCATTTTAAATAATAATTAATGTCAGTACCTGATATTACAATTGTACTTTAATCTTCTAATCGATTGAAATCACTCTCAATGTATTTGACACCAGTTGAATCATTAGAATAGAACACTGCTTTATCTTTAATTTGCAAATTGTTTTTGCCTGTAAACCATATATTGATAGTGTTCAAAATGTACATACCTCATACTGTGCAGCATTATTCGAGCTTTGTCTCACAGAATCTGGAGCTCTTCAAACCACTCTAGCAATAGCTAGCCTTCTCAATTTTCATGCTGTAAGAACCCTGACATTTGGCAATAAATTATTTGGTCAATACATCAAAGGTATCTACTATTACATCACAACTTTTGCAAAGACACAGCAAGGCAGATGACTAAGATTAATGATATTTGGGTTAAAGAAGGATTCACTTTAATAGCTATAATCCCTCGCTAATGGCTCATGGACCTGTCACCTCATTGCAAACAAGATTCAACTGGTTTACTCCGATGGAAAATTAACTATGATTTACTCATGTGGAGTGTTTATTTGCATCATTCCGTTTGAAAAGATATGACATGAGAGAGCACAGGACGCCAGTACATATTCATTTGCTAAAGGATTAAGGAAGTGAAAGCAGCACTGTTATGGAGTTTCACCAGATAAATATTTCTAAGTGTTTAATTTATTCACTCCATAATGGCTCTGTAAGTCTATGTCCAATATTTGATATTGCATATGTATAATATAGACAGCTTCCACTTATATTGCCTTTTACCGCAACAAAAATGACCAAAAATGCTTTACAGAGGCATTATCAAACTAAAATTAATGGCAAGCCACATGAAGAGATATGGGGGCAGAGGACCAAATGCTTGGACAAACAGAGGCTTTTAAGATGAAGCTTAATGGATGAAGGAAGGAAAAGAGGTTTACATAGTAAGTTCAAACTATTAGGAAACTGGCAAGTAAAGGCACTGCAGCCAACAAAACGGTGATAAAACAAAAGAATTAACACCCACCTCTAATTGGTTATCACATATATGCAACATTGATTTAATCACGGAGATGAACATCAAAAAGCCAATACCAGTTTAAATTTCTGTTGCACTGTGCAACGGCACATTGCCTGGGCAAAAGACAAACTTGTACAATGAGGCCTAGAAAAAGTGGGAACCTGGTCTCATTTCTATTTCAGGCACTGATTTGTGCACTACTCCTCCAGACGCCACTGCCTGGTCATCATTTAGAAGCCACAATTTAGGTGGCAGTGGCTTCTGCCAAAGACCCAGGGGAAGAGAGCAAAGGGCAAACGGATAGAGAAACACGACCAGCCTCATCTACTGTATCCGCTGTTCTAGGTGTGGATTTGTATATAAATCACATATCGAGCACATGGTATTGGAGGTAGGGAACTGACATTGGTAGAAAATTGGTTGGCAGACAGGAAACAAAGAGTAGGGATTAACGGGTCCCTTTCAGAATGGCAGGCAGTGACTAGTGGGGTACCGCAAGGGTCGGTGCTGGGACCGCAGCTATTTACAATATACATTAACGATTTAGATGAAGGGACAAAAAGTAATATTAGCAAATTTGCAGATGACATAAAGCTGGGTGGCAGTGTGAACTGTGAGGAGGATGCTATCAGGATGCAGGGTGACTTGGACAGGTTGGGTGAGTGGGCAGATGCATGGCAGATGCAATTTAATGTGGATAAATGTGAGGTTATCCACTTTGGTGGCAAAAACAGGAAGGCAGATTATTATCTGAAAGGTGTCAAGTTGGGAAAAGGGGAAGTACCATGAGATCTGGGGTCCTTGTTCATTAGTCACTGAAAGTAAGCATGCAGGTACAGCAGGCAGTGAAGAAAGCTAATGGCATGTAGGCCTTCATAACAAGAGGAGTTGAGTACAGGAGCATAGAGATCCTTCTGCAGTTGTACACTGTCCTAGTGAGACCACACCTGGAGTATTGTGTTCAGTTTTGGTCGCCAAATTTGAGGAGGAACATTCTTGCTATTGAGGGAGTGCAGCGTAGGTTCACAAGGTTAATTCCTGGGATGGTAGGACTGTCATATGTTGCAGAATGGTGCGACTGGGTTTGTATACTCCGGTATTTAGAAGGATGAGAGGGCATCTTATTGAAACATATAAGATTATTAAGGGATTGGACATGCTAGAGGCAGGAAACATGTTCCCGATGTTGGGGGAGTTCAGAACCAGGGGCCACAGTTTAAGAATAAGGGGTAGGCCATTTAGAATGGAGATGAAGAAAAAAAAATTCACACAGAGAGTTGTGAGTGTGTGGAATTCTCTGCCTCAGAGGGCGATGCAGGCTGGTTCTCTGGATGCTTTCAAGGAAGAGTTAGATAGAGCTCTTATGGATAGTGGAGTTAAGGGATATGGAGAGAAGGTAGGAACGGGGTACTGATTGTGGATGATCAGCCATGATCACATTGAATGGCGGTGCTGGCTCTAAGGGCCGAATGGCCTACTCCTGCACCTATTGTCTATTGTCTATTGTTGGTATTGCAGCTGAGCAAAGGAGACTACAGAGGCATGAGGGAGGAGCGGGACAACGTTGACTGGAAAGGGACCCCAGGTGGAACAGCAATAACAAGAATTCCTGGGAATAATTGGAATTTTTTCATTCCAAAGAGAGTTGTGAATCTGTAGAATTTTCTGCCTCGGAAGGCAGTGTAGTCTAATTCACTGGATGCTTTCATGAGAGAGTTAGATAGAGTTAAAGATAGCAGAGCCAGAGGATATGGCGAGAAGGCAGGAACGAGGTACTGATTGCGGATGATCAGCCATGATCACATTGAATGGCGGTGCTGGCTCGAAGTGCCGACTGGCCTACTCCTGCACCTATTGTCTATTGTATGTTGTCTATTGTCTATCGGCAAGACCAAGCGCAGACTGGGCAATCGTTTCACTGTAACACCTTCACTCAGTCCACCTTGGCCTACGCGATGTCCCAGTTGCCAAACATTTTAACTCCACTTCCAGTTCCCACACTGACCTTTCTGTCCTGGGCCTCCACCACTGTCAGAGTGAGACCACATGCAAATTGGAGGAACAGCACCTCATATTTCACTTGGACAGCTCACAATCCAGTGGTACAAATATTGGTTTCTTTATTTTCAAGTAACCCTGGCATTCCCTCTCTCCACCCTAGTCATCCTGCGAGTTTCACTGTTCATATCCCTTGATTATCACCTCGTCTACAACCAATAATGAACCATTGTGGGCTGGTTCCTTGGACATCAGTGCCGGTTCTGATTTGTTTTGATCCTTTTCACACAATGGAACTGCAACCAGGGGGTTGGACAGGCTAGATGCAGGAAGATTGTTCCCAATGTTGGGGAAGTCCCGAACATGGGGTCACAGTTTAAGGATAAGGGGGAAATCTTTTAGGACCGAGATGAGAAAAACATTTTTCACACAGAGAGTGGTGAATCTCTGGAATTCTCTGCCACAGAAGGTAGTTGAGGCCAGTTCGTTGGCTATATTTAAGAGGGAGTTAGATGTGGCCCTTGTGGCTAAAGGGATCAGGGGGTATGGAGAGAAGGTACAGGACCCTGAGTTGGATGATCAGCCATGATCATATTGAATGGCGGTGCAGGCTCGAAAGGCCGAATGGCCCTCCTGCACCTATTTTCTATGCTTCTATGTTTCTAAAATAGGTGCAGGAGTAGGCCATTTGGCCCTTCGAATCAGCTGAATCCGGCTGATCATCCAGAATCAGTACCCTGTTCCTTCTTTCTTCACATATCCCTTTCAGTCTCTCTAAGGGAAAACTTCCCATCTTTTCGGTTACCAAGAAGTAAATGATTAGAAATTAAGATAGGCATTCTGGAAGTTTGTGGTTAAATGTATGGAAAACCATCATAATTTTAATCTAAAAAGTAAAAAAAGTGCAGGTTAGAAATCTGATGTAAAACCAATATGTCAACAGAGACAAACTTGAACTAATCTTTCAGACTGATGAAAGGGAACTGACTAATCTTTTGGGTATTTCCAGAATTTTCAGTTTTTAATTTAGTTCAACCTGTAATCTTGTGACATAAAATGCAATTTTGATTGCATTTTTACATTGTTTTCTGTACATATTTATTGCTATGACTATGCTATTAATCTGCCGAAGGTTTTATGATATAAGGATATTACATGCTAATATTTGCTTTAGGTTTTTGGATGGGGTTTAAGAGTGATCTAGTGTCATGATTCAATCATCGTAACATATGAGCACTTAAATATATAAATGCTGAAGGTAAATGTGATCTGAAGGGTGTTAATATATTCTGAATAACCTGAATAAGAGGGAAAAGCTCCCACAGTATGAACACACAGTGGCATAAGACACCATAATTTGAGACAATGAGAGAGGAGTCAGGAGAGAGAATGATTGAAAAAGAAAATGATTGCAGCCTTGATCGGAAACTATATATCAGTAGTTGGTTAGTAGTGTAGATGTCTAATGATTTCTAGAATTATTTAGAACCAGAGTGCAGAATAAATGCAAGTTAGACAAGTACTGAAATGGCCATGCCAAAACTATACACAATTACTTGAGAGTCATTACCGGTTTCAGAGTTTAACAAAGTACTAATACATGTGTGAGGATGCTACAAGAAGGACTTTCAGCTAACGGTCCCTAGAATTAGAATTAGAATTAGATTCCTTTATTGTCATTCAGACCTTTCGGTCTGAACGAAATTATGTTGCCTGCAGTCATACACAGAACCAATAAAAACAAAACATACAATAAGCACAAATTAAACATCCACCACAGTGAGTTCACCAAGCACACCCTCACTGTGATGGAGGCAAAGTCTTAGTCTCCGTCTCTTCCCTCCTTGTTCTCCCTCTGCGCTGAGGCGATCGATCCAGGCCGGAGATGCCGCCCTCCAGTCCAGCGGACCTCCGTGGTGATGTCGCCACTGCCGAAAGCCGGAACGCCGTCTCCGCTCCGAGACGGCCCGACACAGCATCAGCTCCGGGCAGCCGCCCCAGCTCCAGGCCGCCGCCCCAGCCCCGGGTCCCGCAGTCTCCGCTCCGGGCCGCCGCCCCAACTCCGGGTCCTGCAGTCTCCGCTCTGGGCCGCCGCCCCAGCTCCGGCTCCCGCAGTCTCCGCTCCGGGCCGCTGCCCCAGCTCCGGGTCCCGCAGTCTCAGCTCCGAGCCCCGCTGCATCAGTTCCAGGCCGCCACCGAAAGCCAGAACGCCGCACCAGCAAGTCGGGCCACCGCTGCCTCAGCCCCGAAGACGGCCAGCCTCTCGTTGGTGAGTCCTGGCTGGCTCTGCCTCCGGAGCCTCGGGGTCAGTCGCAGGCTGGAGGCCGCCAGCTCCGCCATTAGGCCTCAGCGCAGATGGAGGCAGAGAAGGGGGATACGACACGAAAAAGTCGCATTCCCCCGAAGGAAGAGACAGAGAACATGCCCCCCCCCCCCCCCTTAACACAACCCAACAAACTAAAACGTAACCAAAACAAGACAAAAAAAACAACAGAAAAAAGTAAAGACAGACGGACTGCAGGCGAGCCGCAGCTGTTAACAGCGCCGCCACTTCCGGATGTGTTCTCTTAATTTTTAATATATAATTTGATGAAAGGAAATTAGAGATCATTTGGAACTAATATAGTGAACTGACCTAATCTACTTCATAATCATTGTACAATGAATTTCCCCTCTGTGACCATCAGTTCTCTGACCACTGAGCAAATTGGAGGTAGAGGTGGACAAATAACCATTAAACACTTACAACTGTGAAAAGACTTCTGGTGCAAAGGTTAAGCAAAGCATGAGCAGGTGTTTCTGTTGTGCTTTCGGGAATAATTGAAATCACGTAACAACTATTTGCTGCGACCACCCACAGAAGAACTGGCAACTAAACAACATGGGATGGCAAATTCTAACAGCGTTACTACGTACTAATGAATCAAATTTAAATTCACCGAACAAAATTGAAGTAGGATTATCACAAAGTAAAACATCTCGCTTCAGAGACAGCACCTACCTCCAAGCCATCAGATATTTGAATTTGCACTAATCACTTTGCACTTTCTTTTGCACTTGCACTTACGCTTAACATGACGCTGCTGGGTACTGTCCTTCCTGTATATATTGTCCTTCGTACGGTATTGTCTGTATTATTTATTGTGGTGTATGTGGTGGTTGTATTGTACTGTATTGTATCTGTCTGAGAGCGAACCAAGACACATTCCTATCAACTTGTTGACATGGCAATAAACTTCTTGAATCTTGAATCTTGAATCTTGAAAATGAAATAATAAAATAGCCGGTTAACAAAGTAATCGTAGATACATTACATCGATTCTGATCTAAAGATTGTTACACCCATGATGCTTAATCTTAAATAATAGATAGTTGGCAAAATCCACTGTTAGGATTATTACGTTGATTTAAAATATAATACAGAATTATGAATATTACAGAATACGACCAGTAGAGGATATATATTAAGCGGCCTTTTCACGGGGCGACTTGACGCAAGAGTTAACCGGAGTTTAACATCGTGGGAACCTCGTGCGATAACAGTACGGCATTCGTGGACCACCGTGGACCACCGTAGCGCTAACGGCAGGTAATCGTGTAACTTAGTCACTCGGGAGAAAATTCAAGAAAGTTTGAATTTCTCCAAGAGTGACGTACACTTGTGGTTGAGTATTGCAACATTATATGAACGTAGTGGCCAGTGCGATATCCGTAATAACTCTTGCGGGTACCGTGGGAACTCATGCGAACGGTGAACCCGGAAGCTGGACAGAGGGGACAGAAGGTGAGTAAAAATTATCTTATGTGGGATTGAATTTTAAAAATAAATTAAAATAAAGATTTGCATCCGCATATGGACATCAACTTATTCATGAGTTATGTTAATGAGATTCAAGAAAATAACTATAATCTTTAAAAGGGACTTTAAAAGGGACTTTACTGAAAGGTTACGCATTTTTATGGTCCGTGAGAAATTTTTCACATGTACTTCTTTGAGAGATACAGGTCGGAGTCCTCGGGTCCAGGGGTCCGGAACGCTACCAATCAATGTTGTACAGAGACCCGTGTAGGGAGTGAACTGCACATGCTGGTTTAAACCGAAGACAGACACAAAAAGCTGGAGTAACTCAGCAAGTCAAGCAGCATCTCTGGAGAAAAAAAGCTGATGTTTCGGGACGAGACACATCTTCAGACTCAATTCCGATTAGGCTGTCTGAAGAAGGGCTCCGATTCGAATCGTCACCTATTCTTTTTCTCCAGAGATGCTGCCTGACCCGCTGACTTACTCCAGCTTTTTATGTTTTTCTTCCCAGATCTGACTTACCTGCTGAGTTACACCAACATTGTGTGTCCTTCTGTGCATATTAACCAGCATTAACCAGCGTCTGCAGTTCCTTTAGACATTACCTAACTTCAGATTTTAGAGATATAGCGCGTGGGAACTCCTGCGAACGGTAAACCCGGAAGCTGGACAGAGGGGACAGAAGGTGAGTAAAACAGGTGGTCTCAATATCGACAAGGGAACATGTGTCCTTCGAGGACGTCCCACCTAATTGTCATTGTTGGATAATCTTTTTAACAGGAACACTTGCAGAGATGGCTCCCAGAAAATCTCAAAGAAAGGGGGTAAAGCGTGTCAGAGATGTTTTTGCCATGTTGCGCTATTCAGTTTCTATATTGTTTCAGTTTCTATATCTATATTGTTGCTCTATTCAGTTTCCCAGGGGGTCGGGACGGGACTGGAGTTGGGAGGGAAAGGTGGGGGAGTCGAGGGAGAGGAGGGGGAGACAGATGGGGGTGTCTTCATTTACTGGCGGCGGGTGTCTGTCACTGAAACAGGCAGGTGAGATTTCACATCCACCTTGTGTGTGCCTCTCTCTCTCTCCCTCCCTCTTACACAGGCTAAGAGACTCTGCCTCTGTGAGTGTACGTCTCTTTCTCCCCCTCTCCCACACACAGTAAGACCGAGGTACTGTGCTCAGTCCATCTGTCTCCCACATACACAGTAAAATATGTCTCCAAATGAGCCAATTCAACCAAGGGAGGATATATATAGTGTGTGAAAAAAAAAGTTACATCATTTGTGTCACGTGTAGTTCACGATGTTCATTCAAGATTTAACGGGAAAGCTCGGGAAACGGACAAGTCACTCGCACAAATAACAGAAATGCCGAGTACCGTGGGAACTCTTTATCTACCCCCGTTATATCATGCGAGACTCGTGCTGGACCACGACCTCTTCACTCTGGTGACATCTTGCGTCAACTCGCCCCGTGAAAAAGCCCCATAAATATCAAATGTAATAATTTGAACAGATTATTTATGCAAATTTGAACACATTAATTACTGAAATATAAATTTAATGTTCAATGTTGCAAGAGCAAATTTTCTCAAAAGCATGAGTAGTCTGGTGCTTACAAATATATTTCATAGCAAGGTCCAGATCTTCTCAAGAACACACTCCTTCTCCCCTTGCCACCCACCGCAAGTCTAAGCATTTATGTCCACATCCTGCTCTCTCTAGAACACCACATTCTCCTCTTAGAAGTCAAGGAGGTGGGGGTCCCTTCCCTCTAGTCTGGGTTGTGCACACTTAATATGTATTGAATTAATTTAATTCAACCGCTATGCCATAAGTCTGTAACAACCTAAAGGAAGTCATTGGATTTCAAAAGATTACTTCAGACATTAACACATTCATCTACTATTAATAATAACTAGTTATGAACATAGATATGAACATACTAATGTATAAATCAGGAGCAGACAATGACTATAATTATCTAATTAGCTTTAGCATTTTAAATGTAGACAGGTTACTTTGCAGAATTACACATGTATTAATGGAGTACACTGTAGCTGGCACAACACCTCTGAATATTTTAAAGGGGCTGTCCCACTGCGGTGACCTAATCCACGAGTTCTGGCGAGTTTGCCCTCGACTCATGGTCGACACAAGGTCCTAGGAGGTCTTCGTAACTCTCCTTCATGCTCGAGAGTAGTCCCCGCGTACTCGAGGCCTCAGCTAGGTCGCAGCATATTTTTCAACATGTTGAAAAATGCCTGCAAGTTAAAAAAGGTCGCCATGGAAAAAATCAATACTTTTTTTACTCGTAGGTTTAGTCGAAGTAGGTCGTAGTAGGTCGGCATGTTATACATAGATAATCAAGGTTAGCCGAAGGTAATTGAAGGTAATCGAAGGTAGTCGAAGGTAGTCGAAGATAGTCTTCAACATGGTCAAAGGGAGGTTGAAGGGAGGTCGAAGAAGGTCGAAGGAGGTCGTCTTCACTCTCCACTATTCGGTGTCCAATTTTACCGAACCTAGTCTTCAACATAGTCGAAGGAAGTCGAAGGAGGTCTTCTACATAGTCGAAGGAGGTCTTCAACATGACATTTTTTCAAACGCTCCTAAACTCTTCTAAACTCGCCAATTAGGTCGCCGCAGTGGGACAGCCCCTTAACACTATTACTGGGACAAAGTCATTCAAATTGATGGTCTAGAAGCTTCAGTGGACAGAACTTGTCTCTTTTGTTACCGTGTTGAGGGATGACTCCACGGATACACAATTAACAGAATATTAATTGACCTGTGGCATTAAAATGGAGAGGTATGCCTTTACCGACATGTTAACACATCAGTTTGGCAACTTAATGTCTTTGCTGATTTCATCATGGAGGTTTTGACAAGGGCCAAATAACATGAACTGTTTCTGTTTCTGTTGAAACAAAGAACTGCAGATGCCGGTTAATACACAATGGACACAAAGTGCTGGAGTAACTTAGCAGGTCAGGGAGCAATCTCTAGAGGACATGGAATCTGAAGAAGGATCTCGAACCAAAACGTCACTGATCCATGTTCTCCAGGGATGCTGCCTGACATGTTGAGTTGCCTTTTATGAACATTCATCTATTGTCCCCAATGCCACTGATCAAATTATCCCACACCCAATGATTGGTTTCAACAGCCTTAAAGTATCCTTGCAAGTTAACCTGTGAACGTTGTTTTGACACTTTGAAGATCGGTTCTTATTTTAATAAATATCTCCAATCCACATATTTCTATATTTCCCGAATATCTCCCAACATTCAGCAACATGTTGCCTCCTGCACCCGGAGCATTCATTTTCAACAAAAATCTTTGATTCTGTGATTTATCAAATATCTTTGGAAAGATATCTATCTGCCGGTTCCTTTTTAGCCTCGGTATATGTTACTTCAAAACACTCCAATAATTTGGTCAGACATAATTCCTCTTTCATAAGACCAGGTTGACTTTGCCTGATTAACTTGAATTTTTCAAAAGTCAAATGTCTTTAATTATAGCTTCCAACATTTCTTTTTCATTTTCCTTCATTTATTAAACTAAGCTAATAACTGATTCTTGATTTTTGTCTCGTACTCTTTTAAAATGAAGAGATGTATTCATATTTACCGACCTACTGGAAATGTACTTAGATCATAGGCTTTTTTGTAAGAGCAAACCTAACATAGCCCTCACCAGCCACTCCTCTAGCTTCCACCAGAAGCACTGGTGTTTAAATGCCTTTAAGAGCCTTTTTGAATTTATATAATTGCCAGGAAATGTTACTTCTTCCAGCCATGCTAACCTAGTAATGTGGCAAGTTAGTGGTCTCATGGACACCACTAAAATGCCAGAGAACATCGGACCATGGATGGGTGGCTATATCCCAGATCTCCAATCTGATCTAGAGGAGAAATAGTGGTGGGATTCCCCCTTGAAACCCCAACAACAACAAATAAATAGTGGCATCTGCCCAAGTCAGGTTAACGAGTGAATTGGACAATGATGTTTTCCTTCTGATGTTGCTGCAATTGATCTCTTGGACCTAAAATGTGCTGTCGGAATAGTTTTGATGAGTTGTAGTATTGAAGGTAATGGTCAACGCAGTGTGTTGGTAATAGAGAAATTTGCCATTAGACTATTTTGTCCAGGACAATAGTAGACTGTAGCAGAAGTGTTGCCGCACTGCACATATCCTAGTGTGAGGAAAAGTTGCTCCTATCCTTGTGTAAATTATGATGGCACAGAATTCCCTGAATGTCCCTGTGCCAAGATGTTCATTGTGTGTAGGTATGTGTTTTTGTATCAATAACATATTGTATTTTATCTTTGAAATCCATTACATTAACTTTGTTGTCATTATTAGACTAAAATGTTGTACAGAGACCCGTGTAAGGAGTGAACTGCACATGCTGGTTTAAACTGAAGACAGACACAAAAAGCTGGAGTAACTCAGCGAGTCAAGCAGCATCTCTGGAGAAAAATAGCTGATGTTTCGGGACGAGACACATCTTCAGACTCAATTCCGATTAGGCTGTCTGAAGAAGGGTTCCGATTCGAATCGCCACCTATTCTTTTTCTCCAGAGATGCTGCCTGACCCGCTGACTTACTCCAGCTTTTTATGTTTTTCTTCCCAGATCTGACTTACCTGCTGAGTTACACCAACATTTTGTGTCCTTCTGTGCGTATTAACCAGCATTAACCAGCGTCTGCAGTTCCTTTAGACATTACCTAACTTCAGATTTTAGAGATATAGCGCGTGGGAACTCCTGCGAACGGTAAACCCGGAAGCTGGACAGAGGGGACAGAAGGTGAGTAAAAAAGGTGGTCTCAATATCGACAAGGGAACATGTGTCCTTCGAGGACGTCCCATTATAACAATATCATCAGTTTCAAAGGCCTTGCATATTATTTTCCTTCATGTGCTAATCTAATTCCTTTTTGAATGGCCTGATTAACTCCTCTTCCACAAACTTTATAGGCATTCCACAATAGCCACATCCTAAAGCACACAGCCATGTAAACTTTTTGGCAGTGCAAAACTTTTTTGTCTATTCAATAAGAAAAAACAAATGCTTTTCCTCCCTATAATGGTATCCAACTTTACTTGCCAGAAAGGCATTTCTAGTCACCGTGATGATGATATACCCGCTCCTGTCAAAACTTCTGGTCAATGTACGCACAAGGAACTGCAGGTGCTGGTGTCAAACAAAAAATACACTAAATGATGGAGTAAATCAGGCAGCATCTCTGGAGAACATAGATAGGCAATGTTTTGGGTCGGGACCCATCTTCAGACTGATTGTAATATGGGGGAGAAAGTTAGAACAGGGAAACGTCTGGCAAAATCAAGCAATGTCAGGCACGTAATAGGCCATTGTTGGCTATGGGATAGGTGACAATGAGTATACAGACAGCGGAACTCAACAGGACCACTGGTAAACTATTACGATGACTAGGATGGGGGAGGGACACAGAGAGAGGGGATGTTCGGGTTACTTGAAGTTAGAGAAATCAATGTTCATATCGCTTGTAACTGCCTGCTTGAGTTCCTTCCTACTTATTTTATATTGCTAAAGGCCCTGACAGATTTCATCTTCCTAAATCTTAGATATGCTTTATTTTTATTTTTGACCAAGTTTACATCCTCTTTGGTCATCCAAGAGTCCTCCTTTACCTTGCCAACCTTGTCTCACTTCCTTACTGGGTCGTGCCGGTACTGAACTCTGATCAGCTGGTCTTTAAATAGCTCCCACATGTCAGACATGGGCTTACCCAGCAACAACTGCTGTCAATTTACTCTCCCAAACTCCTGCATATTAATGTCATAATCTGCCTTACTCCAATTTAGTGCTTTCCTCTTGGGTCACGACGTAACTATCTAAAAAATTATGGAGTTGTAATCATCGTTCTCAAAATGCTCTGAGGGGTTGGGGTTCTTGCATATTGCAGAGCCAGGATGAACAACAGATTGTCTGGAGAGCTTGGGGAGGTGGATGGTGCCACTTTTCATTTCACTGCACATCTCGTATGTGTTTGTGACAAATAAACTTGACCACTTGACTTCACTTGGTGAACAGGAAGACTTTAAGAATTGGGAAGCAGAATATCAGCTTGTTGGGGGACTACGACAAAGGATATTGAGTGTGAGATCCGTGGGTTGGCTTTGTGAGGGAAGGGCACAAGAGGTAAGTCAGGACTATATCATGCAAAGACCCTAATCCAACCTTGTTGGGTAGGAAATGGCCAATGATAATTGCTTCCAGAACGGATTGATGTGATTTCACTTAAAATGGACCAAAAGAGATTGGCTTCACACTATGTTAGATTCATACAGGAATCGTATTCGACATGCAAGGATTAAGCACTCCAGGAAGTTTCTGGTCACATTTCTGGAGTGATGCAAAACTGCTGAGAAGGATTGTTATGCCTTTCCCCTTGGATAAATTTGTAGTCGAATAACTTTGTATATATGACTGTTATGCAATTAAATTTCCATGTCTATGCACAATCCATGTTTTCTGCTGTAATCTACTGAGTATCAAGTTTAAAGTTTACAAATAATAAATAACCCCTTTCCTGATGCCGATGAAGGTAAAACATTCAATTTATCAGACCCGGTCTATTTACTTTTTCACACAAGGATGAACGATTTGAGTTAGATGTTAAACTGTGATCTCCAAAGACTAGTCAGGAAGGAAAAGGGCTACAATCGCCTATCAAAGCATTGATAGGCGATTGTGGGCCGAAGGGGCCGTTCCTGTCCTGTACTGTTCTATGTTCAGTTACTTCAACAGAATGGATCAATCTGAGAACCTCTTATTTATGCAGCCATCATTGCATTGACCTACCAATCTGTCAAGGGAGTCTGGCATATGTTAGGTTGACGTATTTTGTTTGAGCATTCAATCACCTAGATGATGTGACTCATACCACTGCTGTCAGGTTCTGACACTGATTGAGCTGCTGTCGATTGGTTGTAACTGTTTCCAATTAAGTCAGCTTGCCGAGCAGATTTTCAACCAGAGACATTCCAGTTTTTCCAAACTTGCACCTGCAGAGAATCTAAAAGCAAAACATTTTAAACTTTTTTTTGAGAGGTCAAATTGGTCAATATAATTAATTAGGTGTGTAGATGAAAAGTAAAATCAAAATATAGACTAACAAAACTAAATTGAAGAAAAAAATTGGAATAGATTTTTGAAATTACACTCTAATATTCTGAATTTTAGACTTGCCCGGTAAATACTACGAGAATAAAGTTTAACTGGCATTTTAAATGTTTTATTATAGTTGCATGCATTTACTTAAATGTGAATCTAAAATTGTTTTCACAATTTAAAAACAAACATATTTGGCTCACAATTGATGTGCTATAACACACTGCAGTCTTAGATTAAAACCTTGGAAAACTGAACATATAGATATCCACTGAACCCAGAAATAGCATTCCATCTACAGAACCTATAATATGCACAAAAAGCTGGAGCAACTCAGTGGGACAGAAAGCATCTCTGGAGAGAAGGAATGGGTGATGTTTTGGGTCGAGACCCTTTTTCAGACCCGAAACGTTACCCATTCGTTCTCTCCAGAAATGCTGCCTGTCCCGCTGAGTTACTCCAGCTTTTTGTGTCTATCTTCGGTTTAAACCAGCTGCATCTGCAGTTCCTCCCTATACAGAACCTATTCTAGTTTAGAGATACAGCTTCTTTAATAATCATGTGGATTTTAGAATTTAAATGCAATAATGGAATCTTCTATTTTAATTATTATCATCCATAATGAGGCTGGCAAAATGAGAGGTGAAGATTTTCAGTGGCGTGTCTTAGCTGCCACAATGTAAATACAATTAATAACAGCAAGCTGCATGATATGCGTGGGTTTTAAAGAATGGCACACCCATGTTGCAACTGGGAAGACTGCCATCCATGATATTTTAATTTATTGCTTCAGGAGGAAGAACACGATCAGTGAGAAGCCATTAGCTTGGCTATTTTGTTTATAATGACAGTAAATTGTCAGCTTTCACCATGATTACACAGTGAAACTGACAGCATCTGCACCTACATAAATCTAGATTTCCTGGAGTTCTTGCACTTTTATGAAGCCACTGAAATGACAGTAACTTCAACTTTTTTATGAACTTTCTTCATCATTAAAACTCGCAAAAACTGAATTATTTTTAAATAATAATGACTCATCAACCTCCCAAGCCTTGAAAAATCAACCACATTTGAGGAATGTCAATTTTCTCCATTGCTTAATAAAAATTCCATAGGTTTTAAAAAGGATCGCATGGAATCCAAGATGAGAGCCGATTGGATTCTTAATTGACTTGGAGGAAGGAGTCGCAAGGTCATTGTGGAGGGTTGTTATTCTGATAGGAGGCCTACGACCAGTGGTGTGCAACAGAGCTCAGTGCAGGGTCCACATTGTTTATTTGAATTACTGATTCAAAGATACAACATGGAAACAGGCCCTTCGGCCCACCAAATCCACGTGCAATATCGATCACTCGCTCACACTAGTTCTACGTTATCCTGTTTCCGCATCTACTTCCGAAACATTAGGGGCAATTTACAAAGGCAAATTAACCTACAAATTCACACATCTTTGAGATGTGGGAGGAAACCGGAGCATCAGGAAGAAACCCATACGGTTACAAGGAGAACATGCAAACTCTACACAGACAGCACCCAAGGGCAGGATTTAACCCTAGTCTCTGGCATTGTCTCATAATTGCCACACCATTATTTTGAGATATTGATCCCAGGTTTAAGATATCCCAAACAAGGGAAACTACAATTCTGCCTCTTTTCTGTCAAGACTGATAATAATTTTGGATGTCAATTTCATGGATTATTTTACTTTTATTTACAGTCCTGAAGTCATCATAGAACAAAATGCTAGGTAACACAACTATGGTGCAAAATAGCACTCACAATATTGAACAATTAACTGCCTGTTTTTACATTTTTTTAAATTGATAGAGCACCAATGAATTTTAAGGTTATTGATTTTAACCAGGGTTTACACTACATAGTTTATCATAGACTTAATCCACCTCCGCAGGCCGGTACTTAGCTTCATTGCCAACAGGAACGTATCTTTTCAGGTGCCAATTTAAACATAAATCATCAACCTGACGGTCTAACAGAAAATAGCCTGGATGAGCAAGATCAACCACTTCAGGTGGTTAAGTTGTGTCCCACTGAATCAAACTTCTGCACTTAGTTCTCTTCCAAAGTGCCATTGTCCATTTAGAGAGGCTGGTGAGAAATCTGCAAGCCATTCCATCTCCTGGGTTCCCCTGCCAGATGCACGTCTAAGATTTCCCATCACGGTGATCCAGCTGGAGACAGGATCAATTAACTCCAGGAAAAACAAAATTCATTTTTGTTCTTAAATAAGCCTTTGGAAAGAAAAGGTGCCTGTATAAACCAATTGATAATATTCATTCTGCATTTCTACAATATTTGGGCAGGGAGCAAACATCATTGACTGATTCAGAACTTGAACAATAATTCATATGTAGATGCATTTCCAATTTCACCAGATAAGAAATGGTTGATGGGCATTAATTGTAAATGTGAATACATCATATTAAAGCCTCTGATTGTCAAAGAGTTATGGTAAGATTTGGTGAGTGGAACTTATTTCCAGACTTGATGATGTCCATGAAGGGATATCTTTCAGATCACAATTATATATGAACATGATCTTATCAAGTCCAGAATATGTGCACGTTATGAAAATTACAGTCTTCACTTCACTCCTGGGCATTTTTGGTAATACACTTATGTGTACTATATCCTAAATAATAATAATAATAATGGATGGGATTTATATAGCGCCTTTCTAATACTCAAGGCGCTTTACATCGCATTATTCATTCACTCCTCAGTCACACTCGATGGTGGTAAGCTACTTCTGTAGCCACAGCTGCCCTGGGGCAGACTGACGGAAGCGTGGCTGCCAATCTGCGCCTACGGCCCCTCCGACCACCACCAATCACTCACACACATTCACACACATTCACACACAGGCAAAGGTGGGTGAAGTGTCTTGCCCAAGGACACAACGACAGTATGCACTCCAAGCGGGATTCGAACCGGCTACCTTCCGGTTGCCAGCCGAACACTTAGCCCATTGTGCCATCTGTCGTCCCTAAATCACTAAATATGCACTTTTAAAGCAAGGATATTTCCTTTAAAAATGGGGCAGGACAATTGTTTTTTTAATAATTACATTGTGCAGCAAGGTGTGTCAATGTTTTTCCCCTGTCTAGGGGAGCAGTAACCAGAATGTCTTCTTATTGCGTATTTGTTGCTAGCTCCATGCATCTTAGACAATTAGACAAACTACTCTGCACACATTAAGAACTTCAGCGATGCTAAATCCTTTTGGTAAACAAAGTCACTGTTATTCTTTTCTACATGGTAATACACCCTACTGCTGCATATTCTTACACATCAACCCTGCTAGAAGTTATTCCAGCTGTAACAGGCTGTTGCGACTGACTGCCTAGCTGGGAACGTCAATTCAATTATGATAGGCCTTTTTACAATTGGATCTCTGTGTGCTTGTATCTACAAATTACTGTAAATTTAAATTAAAATCTCAATTCATAACAGATATGGTGCATTAATGAATGGAAAGAATACAAATTGCTGACACTTTTAGATTTAATTGGCAGAGCTATTAGCACATTGTTTATGAACATATAATATGAGGTGTGTGGAAAGATGTGAATTTCCAGTTAAAAACACAAGAGGGTGCTATTGCTTATAATAATAATAATAATAATACATTTTATTTTCGAGCGCCTTTCAAAGTCTCAAGGACACCTTACAAAAATCAACAGAAGAGAAAAAAACATATAGTCGGAGTAAAATAAATAATAAGGACATCACCAATACACAAATTAAAGACAGAAATCGCTCCAAAGACAAAAAAATCAAAAAACACAATGTGAAGAGAGAGCAGCGGCAGCTAAAGCGCGCCAGCGTCCACTCTCCCTTCCGACAGCCATCTTGGACACAGACTAACATGTTAACTTACACACACAAAAAATCATCCCCCCACAGTAGATACCACTGTGGGGGAAGGCACAATGTCCAGTCCCCATCCCCAGTTCACCCAAAGTCAGGCCTATTGAGGCCACCGCTATTGCCTCTACGGAGGCCCGATGTTCCTGGCCATTCTGGCCGGGTGGTGTTGCCCCGGCGTCGGGAGAGTCCTCACAATGGCTGGGCCACCTGGAACGGCCGCTCCCTAGCTGGGGACCGCGGCTTCCGAAGCCGACAAGGCCGCGCCGGGTTGGAGCTCCCAGGCTCCCGATGTTAGAGTCGGCGCCGCCCGCTCCGCTCCGCAGACCCGCAGCCCGGAGGTGTTGATCTCGGCGGTCACAGCTCACCGGAGCTCCAGCGCGTCGATCCAGCGCGGCAACCCAGGCAAGGCATCGCCTGCTCCGCTCCGCGATAGCGCTCCAGCGCTGTGCCGCCAACGAAGCCGAGGTGCTGGGCGGTCCCCGCCAGGAAACGGCGCTCCACGCCCGCTGGTAGGCCACGAGGACGGGTCGACGGGGCAGCCCGGAGAAAAAGCTGCCTCACCGACCAGGTAGGGACCTAGAAGTATAAATTACCCCCATCCCCCCACATTAAGAAGTCCATTTCTCCAACAGACGAAGCACAAGACTTACTAAAAACTTCAAAAAAAAATGAATTAAACGAACGGCTGCTGGTTAGCAGCCGTTCCCCAAGATGGCTCCTCCTCCATTATTCCATTATTATGTAATAATACGAGGGGACATAGGTATTTTAAGAGAGCAATTTAGTCCTTGATTCTCTTTGCTGATGTCTTTGAGAAGATTTCTAATTTTAATCTGGACCGAGCGGAAATGGTTCAGGAATTGCATTTAAACTATACAGTTAACACATCAATAGACACAAAATACTGGAGAAACTCAGCAGGTCAGGCAGCATCACTGGAAAACATGGATAGGTGAGATTTTGTGTTGGGATGCAATTTCAGACATGTTATTACATTTGACAGATTCCATGTTGAGGAGTGCAATGTACACTTATATCTCAAGATATTCAATGACTATTTCTCCAGTTTTAATTCCTGCTTCAGTAATTACCATTTAGCAGGTTTAAATCTTGAGCAACAAATATGGAAAAGGCAAAAAAGATCAGTAGACAAGGACAAACATGGAAGCATAATATTTTACAATTAGTACTTCTGTTGTATTCATTGGAGATTTACTTTGAGGACTGATTTACAGCAAGGCAAGATAATCTATTCTGATGCCAAATAAAATTACATTTGTCAGTAAAAGAATGTAAGGTTATATTTCTGAATGAGAGAAAGTGAAACAACTTTATTATGGTGCATATTATTCCAGAAATTATTTCTCCTTGTTAGCCGGCTAACCATAATTTACATCAGAATGTTCTTTTTTAAATTGCAGGGAGCAATCGTGATCAGTATTGCCAACAGTACACAGCTGCTCACAACCGTTTACACAATCCTAGCTAAAACAGCAAATCAAAGGTATCAAAGGTCAAAGGTATCAAAGGTATTTTATTAGTCACATTCACATACACCCAGGTGTAGTGAAGTGAAATGCTTTTTGCCATTTTGCAGCACACAAAAAAAAGAATACAGACATAACACCAATGAGAGTCTTAAACACATAGAACATCCCCCCACAATGGCTCCCACCATGAGGGAAGGCACAAAGTCGTGTCCCCAACCCCAGTTCACCCATAGTCGGGCCCATTGAGGCCTCTACGGAGGCCCGATGTTCCAGGCCGTTCTCGCCGGGTGATGTTGCTCCGGCGTCGGGAGAGTCCTCCCAGCGGCCTGGGAACCCTGGAACGGCCGCTTCCGCACTGGAGGCCGCGGCTTCCGAAGCCAACAAGGCCGCGCTGGTTGGAGCTCCACAACTGGCGATCTCATCTAGAGATCCCAGGCTCCCGATGTTAAGTTCAGCGCCGCCGCCCGCAGCTGGTCGCTCCACAGTCCCGCAGCTCCGCGATGTTTTACCCGGCGGTCTCAGCTCACCGGAGCTCCAGCGCGGAGACCCAGGCAAGGCATCGCCCGCTCCGCGATAGCGCTCCAGCGCTGTGCCGCCGCCGAAGCCAAGGTTCTGGACGGTCCCCGACAGGAAACGCCGCTCCAGGCCCGCTGGTAGGCCGCGAGGACGGGTCGAAGCTGCAGCCCGGAGAAAAGCCGCCTCTCCGACCAGGTAGGGACCCTGAAAGGTAGTTTCCTCCTCTGTTCGTTCTTTATTTGGTCTCCGCATATCTCTTTGACTCTATTCTTAAACATCAGTGCTCTCTGAAGCATCACCTCATCATCATGCTTTAGTAAAAGAGAACTGGATTACCCAGCTACATCTGTGGACAATAAGGAATGTAATGGAAGAACAATCTATGAACTAAAAGATCTACTGCTGCATCCCCACTGAATATGGATTTCCCTCCTCCGCTTCCTCCTCCATCCCTCACCAAATAGGAAGGCCACCAGTGATCTGTCCCTGGAGATGTTAATGAAGGCAGGAAATAAGGCCTGGCCACTTTCAATGGCTTCCACTGCTGAAGGGGCCTTCCAAGGGAGGGAATGTTGCGTATCTACTCAGGAATTAACAGTGATGCCTCTCCTTCTGTTCAGGCCTTAATTCAAGATTTAAATTAGAAATTCCATCTATAAAAATGTATGGGCTTATTTAGTTTCTTTAACTAAGCTCCTCTCTTTTGGTGCTCCGGTGAATTGGTTCCATCCCTATCCTTCTCTGGCAGAAGGCCAACACAATTGCCAAGTTTCACCCTGGCCTCTCCTGTCCTGGTGTGTACTTGGCAATGCAACTGAATCACAAGCAGGAGCAAACGATTTGACCGATGATGAAGCATCTAACCTCAACACTTATAAATGCTGTTACTCACACTGCAGGTAAAATCTGGCTATCTCATGGTCTGCACAGACACTTACTTCCTAGATACCCTCAAGGCAGTTGGCTTCCCATGATCTGTTTGAACATCACATAATATTCACATATTTTCCAAGGCATGTGACGTTTTTATAATGAGCCAACCAATTATGCCAATTATTAACTGATCCATCGAAACTGTCAAATGCAAATTAAGTTACATTATTTCTTCAGAACAGTCATTTGATTATTTCAAATCAATATATACAGTGATTTGTATAATTATTGTATAGTCATCATGTTCATTATGTAATCCTGCCCCTCAGAATTTTACATGTTTCATTCTACTAAATTCTATAGAAGGCAGATCTAACTTCTTTAACCACTCCTGATCGGTTATCTGGTTCCCTGGCGGTGCAAGCTCAAAGGGCCGAATGGCCTACTCCTGCACCTAATTTCTATGTTATCCCGCTTATCGTAGGAACTGGCCAAGGGAATCTCTGCTTCAAATTCAGTCTATCCTTTCTTTAATAAGTGGATCCAAACTGTGCACAGTATTCCACCCGTGGCATCACCGACACCCTCAACAGTTGCAGCAATACTTATGTATTTCTAAACTACACCCCTCTTGCTATAAACACCAATGTGCCAATTGCCTTCCTTGCCACTTGCTGCAGCTGCCTGCTAACCTTTTGCAATTCAGGCACACAAACACTTCAATCCCTCTATGTTTTGTTTATCTATAGATTTCCTCCATTTAGGTAATAATCTGACTTCAGATTCCTCGAACCAAAGTACATAACCTCAAACATTTCTACATAAAATCATGTTGACTTGGTTTCAAATATCAGGTTTCTCTAAACCTGAACTGTTGATGTGGAAAGGCTTTGGATGGCAGGAGGTGAGCCACAGACCACAGATACCCAACTTCTGACTTGCTCTTCCAACCACAGTATTTATGTAGGTGATCCAGTTTCTGCTCAAAAAATATGAAAAGCAAGTGTTGAAACTCTGAGCACGTCAGGCAGCATCCGTGAGACAAGAAGGAAAACATAAACCACTGAGGGTGAACAAGGCAAAAGACGCAGGTGGAAATCCGGTTGGAAAGAGGAGCTGAGCTGTATCAATATTGGTATTCCAGAAGAGAATTGGCAGTGAATTTCACGGTAATTAAATAACTAAAAATATAACACATTGGTGAGCATCCGTGCAAACATGCCCTTCGTTCCAACTTGCCCACGCTTCTGGCAGCTCATTTCATATATCCACCATCAGTGTGAAAAATTTGCCTCTCAGGTTCCTATTAAATCGTTCACCTTGCACCTTAAACTTGCTGAGTACTGGCCTGCAGATTTCTCTGTGGCCTTTCAAAATGGACAATGGCACTTCAGAACAGAACTATGTGCAAAAGGAATTTGATTCAGTGGGACACAACTTTACCACCTGGAGAGTTTGATCTTGTCTTCATCCAGGCTATTTTCTGTTAGACTGTCAGGTTGATGATTTATGACTAAATTTGTACCTGAAAAGATATGTTCCTGTTGGTGATGAAGCTGAGTACTGGCCTGTGGATGTGGATATATGTGGATATATGTGGATATATGTGGATATATGTGGATGTGGATGATAAATAATGTCTGAGTTGTCCATCCCAACATGAGAAACACACACACACACACGCATGCACACACGCACGCACACACACGCACGCACGCACGCACGCACGCACGCACACACACACACAGGAGACATAAGAAATTGCAGAATCCTGAGCAAAACACAAAGTGCTGGAGGAACAGAAGATCAGACAGCATCTGGAGAGGGAATGGACAGACTACGTTTTGGGTGGAGACCCTTCTTCAGACAGTCCTTGATGAGTCCCGACCCAAAAAGGTGGTCTGTTCATTCAAGGATCCTTTCCCAGATGCTGCCTGATCCAACACTGTCTGTTCTGCCCATAAACGCATATAATTTTATTTTTATTGCTACCTACAAATACATTGTAGAAATTAATAGATGACTGAATGAGTGTTTTATTAAAAAATGACTTTTGGTTGAGTTGGTAATGGATGCTCTAGTAACTATCTGGTACCTTGGTACACTTCATGATGAAAATTGATGCGCTACGAGTCTGTTTTTCTGCTTATAGTAACTGCCCCGTTTGGTTCTGCCCATACAGTACTTGGTTCAACATGGTTGTCTCATTCTGCCTTATTTTTGAAGCTCAATGCAACTGCAAATATATTACTAGGGGGTGGCACATTGGTGCCGCAGTAGAGTTGCTGCCTTACAGCACTAGAGATCTGGGTTCGATCCTGACCTCGCATGCTGTTTCTGGGGAGTTTTGTATTCTCCCTGTGACCATGTTGATCTTCTCCAGGTGCTCCAGTTTCCCCACACATTCCAAAGATGTGCAGGTATTTAAGTTATTTGGCTTCTGTATAATTGTCCCTATTGTGTAGGATGGAAGTAGTGTACGGATGATTGTTGGTCGGCACGGAGACGGAGGCCTGAAGGGCATGTTTCCATGTTGGAGCTCTAAACTAAATTAAACTAAACTAAACTGGGAGATAGAAGGGATAGACTATCGACTGACATCTATTATGAACCTACTGACTCCAACAGATATCTAGACTAAGGTACACAAAAATACTGGAGAAACTCTGCGGGTGCAGCAGCATCTATGGAGCGAAGGAAATAGGTAACGTTTCGGGCCGAAACCCTTCTTCAGACTGGACTACACTAGACTACACTTCTTCCCACCCTGCCCCCTGAAAAGACTCTAACCCTACTCCCAATTCCTCCATCTATGCTACACCTTCACCCAGGATGGGTTCCATACCAGGATATCTGAGATGAGCTCATTCTTTAGGGAATGGGGGTTCCCCTCTTCCATCATAGATGAGGCCTTTACATGAGTCTCCTCGAAATCCCGCAGCTCCGCCCTTGCTTTCCCAATCCCCAGTCACAACAAGGACAGTCTCCCTGGTCCCCACCTTTCACCCCATTAGCCATCGCATACAGCACATAATCCCCCGGCATTTTCACCACCTATAACGTGATCCCAGCACTAGCCAAATCTTCCCATCTCCACCCTTTTCCGCTTTGCACAGAGACCGTTCCCTCCGCAACTCCCTACTTAATTCATCCCTTCCCACACAAACCGCCGCCGTCCCTAAGTACTAAGTCCCCTATACCACCTCCCTCAAGTCCGCCCAAGGATTTCAACAGTCCCCTCAGGTGAAGCAGGTTCACTTGCACCTCCTCCAATCTCATCTACTGCATCCTGCGTTCTCAGTGTTGTCTTTTGTATATCGGCTGGACCAAGCGCAGGTTGGGGGACTGGTGTTCGCTGAACACCTCCGCTCAGTCCGCCTTGACCTATGCAATCTCTAAGTTCCAGCCGATTTCTGTCCCAGGCCTCCTCTACTGTCAGAGTGAGGCAAAACGCAAATTGGAGGAACAACACCTCATATTTCGCTTGGGCAGTTTACAACCCAGTAGTATGATAATTAGTTTCTCTAACTTCAAGTAACCCTTGCTTTCCCTATCTATCTGGCCTTCCCCCACCCAATAGTTTCACTGCCTTCCTGATTAATTTTACTGTTTGTATGCCTCGTTGTCACCTTTCCCTTAGCAAACAATGAACCATTCTACATTTCCTTGATCAATGTCTAGTTTCCCACTCTGCTGACACTCAGTCGGAAGAAGGATCTCGACCTGAAACATCACCCATTCCTTCTCACCAGAGATACTGCCTGTCCCGCTAAGTTACTCCAGCAGTTTTTTAAATCTTCGGTGTAAACCAGCATCCGCAGTTCCTTCCTAAACTAAACTAAGGTTATTCCAACTCTACTGTTTTAGCTTCATCTTAAATTGCATTAGATCTTGACTAGTGTTGTTGTTAATTAAACTTATCCTCACCTTCCTTCAACTGGAATCTTGAGCAAAACATAATGTGTTGGAGTATCTCAGCAGGTCAGGTTGCATCTGTGGAAGAAATGGACAGATTGAATTAGTCTGAAGAAGGGTCACGACCCTAAAACATCGTCTATCCATTTCCTCCACAGATGCCGCCTGACCTGTTGAGTTACTCCAGGACTTCGTGTTTTGCTAGAAATGTGCTCTCGGTTTAAGGTCAGTCACAAAACATCTGTAATCAACTGATAGAATACATAAACATCTGTCCTATTGGCAGAAGAATGGTCTCAAATTGCAAAACTCAGTCCTTGAAAAATAATTGAAGGCAAGTGCAGAAATATAAAAGAACATGCAAAGAGGAAGGTGAATAAATTAAAATTTAAAAGAATGCATTGTGTGGTAGAATGTTTAGTTTCAAAAACTTAAGATGGATCTCTGAAACTTTTATGTCAGGATGCAAATAAAAATAATGTGAGAAAATGTTATTTTCATGTGCATTTCCCTATCAATAAGCACAAATGATAAATCAGATTCAACATTTATTGCTACAGTGGTTCCTTTCCTGACTTGTGCTCAACTGAATAATGAATTGCCTGCTGTGCTAGATATAGTGTGTGACATAATCACAAGAGACAAGCACATCATTTCCTAAATGTGAATTACACATTTATATCCTACACCAGTGAAAATTGTGGATGAAGTGTCAACCTGCTGTACATAGATAAAAGTTAATAGCCTATTATAACATATCTCTAATTACACGCTGAGTATTGAAAGAAGCATGAAATTCAGAGTGTATATTAGATACAAATTATATAAACGTTGTGTCATCTGTGCACTCAGCAGCACCAAAAGCATTTAATAATGGCAGAACCTGCTCAGAATTTGACATTAATTCGATAAACAACTACGTGTTTATATTATGTTTGCCAAGATTTGGTATTAACCTGTGACAAATCCCCCATACATTGAATTATCTGAAGTCTCATAACTCAGTGGTAATATCACTACCTGGGCATTCATTTTTTTGGCAACATTTCCAATGACATCATCCACACCCAGCTAAACTGTCAACCTTCATTTGCACTGCAATTTATTTTTCTCATTGTTCTTTGATGTTCATTTTTATTCTTGAGTCACATTATCCAAATCATTTCTCACATATAAAAATCAAATTCCCCCATTGGAACTGTTGTATCCATTCTATTCAATCACCCATTAACATCAGGTATAATTTAATTTTATAGTCAGATATTTGAAGAATCTATTTTTTATGTTGGAAGGAACTACAGATGCTGGTTTACACCGAAGATAGGCACAAAATGCTGGAGTAATTGGACCGTAGTGGGAGCTACACAGTCAATTGATAAAACTGCTTGCAGTCCCAAAACAAGCAGAAAACTTTAAAACAAGTCTCTGCAGTGTCACAGCGATACACACAGATGTTTAAAGTACCGCTGTATGTCCTCCGAATTCCATAAAGATGATAAAACACACTAGTTCTTGTATCTGGACGAGAGCTCCGAATCACTACACCTCCTCGCATAACCAGCTTTTTTTTTCTTTTTTTTTTAATCAAAAATATTTATTCAAATATTAAAATAGTATTGACAATACAATAAAACAAAACACCACCATAATACAAGATGAACAAATATGCTAAGCAACTACTAAACAATTATATTGCAATCCTTGTCAAGGATACATTCAACCCCCCTCGGTGCCCAGCGGTCCCGGAACTCCCTCAGGGTGCCTGTAGACAGGGCGTATTCCCTTTCCATCCGCACCCGGGCATGGACGTATCCCCGGAAAAGGGGCAGGCAGCCGGCTCGGGTCCAAACAGTGGCAGGCGGCCGGCGAGTCTGTGAACCGCGAGAGAAATAGGTTGCAGGGAACACCTCGATGCAGTACCCTCCACCCCAGGTCCCCAATGTAGAGGGGGAGAATCCCTGCGTAGAGGGACCCCCACCGGGGGCCCCCCTCGCGACCGGAAGGCAACACCGACCGCCACTTGGTGTCCGGACGGTGGACCAGGGCGAGGAAGTGCAGGGTGTGGAGGAGGAGCCTGTACAGGACACGCCTCCCTGCGTCTCGGAGGGAGACGAAGGGTGTCGAGGAAAGGCGGGTCAAATTGTGTGGGACCGGCTCCCGGGATGGATTACGGCGCCTTGGTCCGATGAGTACTTCCGGCTGAGCGAGGGCTTGCTCAACCACCAGTACTCCACACGTTTGAGCCCCCCGGTCACCCGATGGGGCGGGACAGGGACCGGCTGCTCTCACGCCCGGGCCGTCACCCTCCGCCGGTGGATCGCATAACCAGCTTTTTTTTTTTTTTTTTTTAATATAAATTTATTCAATTATTAAAAAATAATATTACACTACAATAAAACAAGCCAGAACCCACCACCATAATACAATACAAACATGTAATAACCTACTATACAACTATGATACAATCCTTATTGAGGATACATTCAACACCCTGCGGAGCCCAGCGGTCCCGGAACTCCCTCAGGGTGCCCGTAGACAGGGCGTATTCCCTTTCTAATCCCACCCAGGCACGGACGTAACCCCGGAAAAGGGGCCGGCAGCCGGCTCGGGTAGAGCCCTCCACCGTCTGGCGCCGTGACTCGCGGATGGCCAGCTTGGCCAGGCCCAGGAGCAACCCAACCAGGACATCTTCAGCCCTACCCTCTCCCCTACGCACAGGGTGTCCAAAGATGAGGATGGTGGGTGAAAAATGCAGCCAGAAGGCAAGGAGCAGCCCCTTTAGATATTCAAACAGTGGCTGCAGCCTCACGCACTCCATGTACACGTGGTACACAGACTCTTCCAGCCCACAAAATTGGCAGGCGGCTGGCGAGTCTGTGAACCGCGAGAGAAACAGGTTGCAGGGAACACCTCGGTGCAATACCCTCCACCCCAGGTCCCCAATGTAGAGGGGGAGAATCCCTGCGTAGAGGGACCCCCACCGGGGGCCCCCCTCGCGACCGGAAGGGAACACCGACCGCCACTTGGTGTCCGGACGGTGGACCAGGGCGAGGAAGTGCAGGGTGTGGAGGAGGAGCCTGTACAGGACACGCCTCCCTGCGTCTCGGAGGGAGACGAAGGGTGTCGGGGAAAGGTGGCTCAAATTGTGTGGGACCGGCTCCCGGGATGGATTACGGCGCCTTGGTCCGATGAGTACTTCCGGCTGAGCGGGGGCTTGCTCAACCACCAGTACTCCACACGTTTGAGCCCCCCGGTCACCCGATGGGGCGGGACAGGGACCGGCTGCTCTCACGCCCGGGCCGTCACCCTCCGCCGGTGGATCGCATAACCAGCTTTTTTTTTTTTTTATTTTTTATTTTTAAATCAAAAATATTTATTCACATATTAAAATAGTATTGACAATACAATAAAACAAAACACCACCATAATACAAGACGAGCTAAACAATTATATTGCAATCCTTGTCAAGGATACATGCAACCCCCCTCGGTGCCCAGCGGTCCCGGAACTCCCTCAGGGTGCCCGTAGACAGGGCGTATTCCCTTTCCATCCGCACCCGGGCACGGACGTATCCCCGGAAAAGGGGCAGGCAGCTGGCTCGGGTAGAGCCCTCCGCCGTCTGGCGCCGTGACTCGCGGATGGCCAGCTTGGCCAGGCCCAGGAGCAACCCAACCAGGACATCTTCAGCCCTACCCTCTCCCCTACGCACAGGGTGTCCAAAGATGAGGATGGTGGGTGAGAAATGCAGCCAGAAGGCAAGGAGCAGCCCCTTTAGGTATTGAAACAGTGGCTGCAGCCTCACGCACTCCATGTACACGTGGTACACAGACTCTTCCAGCCCACAAAATTGGCAGGCGGCTGGCGAGTCTGTGAACCGCGAGAGAAACAGGTTGCAGTGAACACCTCGGTGCAATACCCTCCACCCCAGGTCCCCAAAGTAGAGGGGGAGAATCCCTGCGTAGAGGGACCCCCACCGGGGGCCCCCCTCGCGACCGGAAGGGAACACCGACCGCCACTTGGTGTCCGGACGGTGGACCAGGGCGAGGAAGTGCAGGGTGTGGAGGAGGAGCCTGTACAGGACACGCCTCCCTGCGTCTCGGAGGGAGACGAAGGGTGTCGGGGAAAGGTGGCTCAAATTGTGTGGGACCGGCTCCCGGGATGGATTACGGCGCCTTGGTCCGATGAGTACTTCCGGCTGAGCGGGGGCTTGCTCAACCACCAGTACTCCACACGTTTGAGCCCCCCGGTCACCCGATGGGGCGGGACAGGGACCGGCTGCTCTCACGCCCGGGCCGTCACCCTCCGCCGGTGGATCGCATAACCAGCTTGGAAGGGATGATGGTATGAAACGCCGAGCAGTAGTCTATAAACAACAGCCTGTCGTAAGTGTTTTTATTGTCCAAGTTGTCCAATGCAGAGTGGAGAGCCAGTGAAATAGCATCCTCCGTTGACCTGTTGTGGCGTTATGCGAACTGTAGTGGGTCGAGGTTCTTGTCGAGGTAGGAGTTGATGAGCACCATAACCAACCTCTCAATGCACTTCATCACCACAGACGTTAGTGCCACTGGTGGATAGTCATTGAGGCACGTCACCTTACTCTTCTTAGGCACTGGTATTATTGATGCCCTGTAACAGCAGGTGGGAACCTCAGACCTCAGAAGTGAGAGGCTGAAAATGTCTGCAAAAACTCCCGCAGTTGGTCTGCACAGGTTTTGAGAACTCGACCAGGTATACCATCAGGTCCAGGCGTTTTCCGAGGGTTCACCTCCCTGAAGGATTTTCTGACGTCGGCCACTGTGCCTGTGACTGTAATACCGTCAGGGCGAATGGGGGCTCGGGAAGGCACGTCAGTGTTCTCACTATCAAAGCATGCGTAAAACGCATTGAGCTCGTCAGGGAGTGATGCTTCGCTGTCGTTTGAGCCGCCTCCTGATTTCACCTTGTAGGAGGTGATGGCATTCAAGCCCCGCCACAGTTGCCGTACATCCGTCTCATCCTCCAGCTAAGAGCAGAAGTCTTACATTGGCCTTTTTGATGGCCTTACCAACGTCGTATCTGGACTTCTTATAGTCCTCTGTATCTCCAGACCTGAACGCCCGGGATCTGGTCTTCAGAAGAATGCGGATCTCATGGTTCATCCAAGGCTTCTGGTTAGGAAACACTCGGAAGGTTTTTGTTGGAACGCAGTCCTCCACACATTTCCTTATGAAGTCTGTAACGACTGTGAGGTATCCATTCAGGTCAGTTGCCGAGTCCTTGAACATTGCCCAGTCTACAGACTGCAAGCAGTCCTGGAGTTGTTCCTCTGCCTCACCACCCCCTTGTGGTGCTTTCTTCAATTGCTGCCTTTATGCTGGAAGAAGCAGCACCGCACAATGGTCGGATTTTCCAAAGTGTGAGTGAGAGATAGAGCAATAGGTGTCTTTGCTGGTCGTGTAGCAATGGTCAAGGGTGTTTGATCCTCTGGTGCTGCAGGAGACATGGTGGTGGAAGGTAGGGAATGATTTCGTCAGGTTGGCTTTGTTGAAGTCCCAGGCTATGGTGGTAAACGCCTCTTGTTAGGCCATTTGGTGCTTGTTGACCATAGCATGCAGCTCACCCAGTGCCAGACGGACGTCTGCCTGGGGTGGGATGTGGACCGCGGTTAGGATGATGGACGTGAATTCCCTTGATAGGTAGAAGGGGCGGCACTTCACCATCAGATTACAGGATTATACAGTATATAATTTATACTTATTTGTAAACATCTCATAATTGGCTTTATTGTGCAGTTTACAAAGATACATTTCATATTCTGTAGCTGGCTTATTGAGTTTTTACTGAAATAAATTTTGATTCCCCATGTCATATTCAAAGGATGCAAATGGTGTGAAGCACAAAAGAACTGCAAGCTGGTTTAAAGTTGAATGGCTTAACGAAATAGTAAAAACTGCTACACCAAAAATTCATAAGGTCACATATTTGCACAAGAATTCAGTGCGCACACACGTTTGTAACAGCATAAAAAAATGCACAATACAAGATTTCTGCGCACATGGACTACTAAACATTAGAGGGAACATTGGCCGAGACCCTTCTTTAGACTGAAAGTCAGGGGAGAGGGAGACACAGATTTTACATAGAATGACCATCTAAAGATTAAAAGCTGAATTTTGAATGTACTCCAGAATTCACAAGTTCACAAGTTATAGGAGTAGAATTAGGCTATTCGACCCATCGAGTCCACTCTGCCATTTAATAGTAAGATTAAACGAGAACTTACCAGTTTGAAGTTTGATCTGTATTTTATGAGGAGTTACGATGAGGGTATTACGTGAAGAACCCGCTCAGTGCGCAGGCACGGCATACTTCCAAGCAGCGGTGTGGAATCACAGATAGACACAGTTATTTTGAAGTAAACATAGTAAAGATAAGGAGACATCAATTTATTAGTTTGATCCATATAATGAGGGTGGGAGCGGAGGGCACGTAATTCCCTCATCGTAACTCCTCATAAAATACAGATCAAACTTCAAACTGGTAAGTTCTCATTTAATCTTACTATTTTACTTCAGAGTCACGTGAGTGACTACGTGAAGATTTCAAAGCTCTGTGATTTCAAACCGTGTAACAGTTTCATTTCACTCACTGCTGAAGTTCTTGAGGGAGGAAGTGTTATCGTAATGAACCAATGAGTCTATTTGTAGAAAAACACAATGGTATTTTTTAAACAATAACAACAAAGAATTAAGTTGCTCCCCTGGGCTTAAATTAAATATTTGCAGTTCGTAAATCTTTACTGCAAATAAACCAGGTTTTGCCAACGGCTTATTATAAAATTTCTGAACAGTCTTTTCCCTTCCCACCATCCTGCTGTAGCCAGGATGTGGTCTATAGGCATGTCCATTCTTTGGCCGTCGACATGGATGCTGCCCTGGTGGAATAAAATTTGTACATGTTAGTGTTTATCCCAGCAGTTTCTAGCATCTGCTTGAGCCATCTCGCAATGGTTTGGCTCGTACCCCACCATAAGGTTTTTGTGACTGACCCACAAGGCTTTTCATCTCCCTCGAATATTCTGGTTGTGTCTATGTAGGATAGTAGGTGGGTCATGGCACATAACCGTGGTTCTGGTGGGTAAGGCACAACTGGATTAGGTGTTCCTGGTCTGCTCTGTTTGACCAGTCGCTGGATAACGACAGATCTGGTCTGGAGCTGTGATCATGTTGTCCAGTCGCAATAGGTGTAGTGACTGGACCCTCTGAGCGGAT
The DNA here is from genome assembly GCF_010909765.2 of Amblyraja radiata. Lineage (NCBI taxonomy): Eukaryota > Metazoa > Chordata > Chondrichthyes > Rajiformes > Rajidae > Amblyraja > Amblyraja radiata. The sequence continues at coordinate 41,677,666 of NC_045958.1, forward strand.
ACAAGTGCCATCAACATGAGCGTCTTTAGTGTAGCTTGCTCGAGGCCGGGGGATCTGGCTGGTGGCCATTCCCTGAGATATGTCAGGACCACACTGATATCCCAAATATGGGTATACCTGGCTTAGGGCTTGATATTGTAAATGCCCTTCATCAGTTTTACCACCAGTGGATGGGATCCCATCGCCTGTTATCCTGGCGCTGGTTTGAGGTAAGCAGAAAGAGCACTCTGCGCTGTGTTGATGGCACTGTAGCTGATCCCTACATCGTGGTGTAGATGGCCAGGAACTCCAGTATGTTGGTGGCTGTAGCTGTTGCGTATGTTGTCCATGTTTCCTGGCAGTACTTCTCCCTTTTTTGATGCTGGTTAAGTACTGCCTCTTGGTGGATGTTCGAAGGGATGCCGACATGGTGGTGATGGTTTGTTTGGACAATTCCAGTTCCAGGTAAGGTCTGTTCAAACTTGCAACCCAGGCGTTTAATTTTCTCATGGCATGGGTGTTTAGCTTACCTGGTAGGTAAGTAGCTGATAGCCAAATATGTCTTTCGACATACCATTGCCAAATCATGTTGACCAATTTGTCGCATGATAATGATTTTATGCCACCCATATGGTTAATATAAGCCATCACCGTAGTATTTATCAATTTGTAACCGAACATGCAAGTGCTGCATATTAGATACATATGCTTTTAAACCATAAAAGGCGCCCAACATCTCTAGATAGTTAATGCCCAGTGTAAGTAGTAATGATGACTCTAGTTTAGTCCATCAACCACTTGTGCTGGATATGGAGTTAGTCGCTCCCCAGCCTTGAGCACTGGCATCTGTTTGAATAACTAAAGTAGGGTTAGTGATAAAGATAGGGCTGAAACTATGCCAAACGTTTTCTGCCCACCACTGTAGCTCTGATATTGCTTCAGTGGGTAAGTTCATGACACGATCATAGTGACCTGTATGTCGTTTTATTGCCCGTACCTTTGCTCTCTGTAAATTTTTTGATAGTGCAAAGGTCCGAATTGTGTAGCCGGAAATGCTGCTACCATTTCCCCAATTACTCTTGCTACTTGTCGAATAGTTGGTCGCTCGTTGACCATTAATTTGTTGCATGATTGTGCTAATTCAACCATTTTGCCTTTGGCAAGGTAACAGTCATATGGACTGAGTTAATTGTGAAGCCCAGGTAGTCCATGATAGTGGATGGCTTCAACTTAGATTTATCTGGATGTAGGACGAACCCCAGAGTTTCGAGGAGCTGTTTTGTAGCTGATACTGCTGCCACAGCCAATTCCATCGTTTTCCCTACTATCAGAATATCCTCCAGATATGCCATGACAATATGTTTTTGTTTTCTTAGTATTGCCATGGCTGGGTTCAATATTTTGGTGAATAATCTTGGGCTGAAGTTCGCCCATAGGGCAATGCTTTGTACCATCCAGATAAATTTTAGGTATCTGTGATGATCCTTGAATATGGGTACTAGATAGTAAGCATCTTTAAGATAAATGCTTGCCATGAAGTGTCCTTTGGAATTCAGTTGTTTGGCAGTAACATATGTCTCCATTTTGAAATGTATATACTTAACAAATTTGTTTAGTGATGTTAAGTCAATGATGATGCGACAGACACCATCTTTTTTGGTTTTAGTGAATATATTCGATACAAATTCCAAAGGTTCATGTTTGGTCTTTTCGATGACCCCCTTTGTGATAAGTCTCACCAGTTCAGCTTGTCCCTCACGTTTCTCTTTGACGGAGGGAGAAATACCCTTTGGGGCCATTGTTGAACTGGCGGCGTTTTTTCTGACATGAATTGTATTTTATATCCTGTAATGTTGTTGAGTATATACTTGTCACTCGTGACCATACCCCATGCTTCTTTAAACAAGTGTAATATCCCCCCTGTTAATAAAGCACCCTTATTCTCTATATGCTGGTAGGGACCAGACCCACCTACCTCCATGGTTATTGGCGATTCTGTTTCTTCATTTTCCTGAAGATTTTGTTCTGACGTGCTGGCGATGTTGGGGGGAGGCGCATTTTCCAGAGGGTCCGCTGCGGGCCCTGATCTAAAAGATCTTTGGGGATAATGTGCGGACCCCAAGCGTTCACCAGTCCCATATTGCGGACGTCGACTGGTGGATGCCGTGGGGTGCTGCCGCTTGGGTATCGGAGGTCTTGGTTTGCTCGTCCCGGGGCCTGCCCTCATTAGGCCGAAGGTTTTTGATGCTTCCTGCATCTCCTTCAGTTTTTTATTGAAATCTTTCCCAAATAGCAGCGCGTCCGTCTCCGCAGCTGGGGCTTTACACAAGCCAGCAAATTTGGGATTCAGGGCAGGTCTTATGTTTCCCTCCGGAGATTGTTGATCTCAAATTGTGTGGTACACATTAATGCCAGCACATCCTGCTGGCAGGTATCCATCTCCGTGGTCTCCACGGAACGAGCAAAGGCTGTGATGGCTGACGTCAGGAGCCTTAGGATCCGCTGTAGCTTGAGTTCTTGGGTCCGGATGTGTGACCCACATGCCCCCAGATTTGGCTGTTGACACTTTTTACTTTGAGGGCCTCACCGTTTTCTGGTGCTGTGTTGTTTCAGCACCTCAGCGAGCACCTTTTCCAGTAATGGTTGATGCTGGCCGCCATTCTTGGTTCCAGCGGTGCTCCAGCCCGTGGGGTTGCTACAAGCGGTCCATCACACCCAACAGCTCTTCATGTTCCTGCACCCCTGGCATACACCCGAATTCGTCCGCCTGCCCCTGTTCCAGACCAGCCCAGCCCTGGTCACCAATGCTAGCCTCCAGTAATGAGGGAGCAGAGGGCAGTGCATGAAACACTGTGGAGGGGGTGCCTGACCTCCCTCCGCGAGAGCGCTCTTTCTGCGCATCTCGCTGGAGCTGCTCCAATTGCTGTTGGATGCAGCTCAGGCGGTTGTCTCTCCTCCATTTAGGTGGAGACATGTCCCCGTCCGACGAATCGGACGCCACCGGCCGGATGCCTGTTCGGATGGCTAGACATCCAGCCCGCAGTTCAGGCACTAGCGGGACTGGGCTCGGCGCGGTGATGGGGATAGCGGAGCGCCCGGTAATTGTTCCTACCGCCTTCTTCTGGAGCTTTTGTGCCTTGTAGTAGAGAGAGCGCCCCTCAAGCAGCGCGTCTCGCAGGCACCTGCTCCGTGAGCCGCTCCAGCGGCTCAGGCGGCTCTCTCTCCCCCCGTGCGGGTGGAGAGACGTCCCGTCCGACATCGGGAACACCTGCCGGATGCCTCTCGAGTGGCTATGCGTCCAGCCCGCTGCTCAGGTACTAGCGGGCTGGCCTCGGCACGGTGTCGGGGAATTACGGAACACCGGGTAACGCTCCTACCGCCTGTTGCTGCTTCCCTCCCCAACGGGAAAACGGGGGACAGTTTTGTTCCAGAGCCTTTTTCTCTGCCTGTAAAAAACACAAGCAGAAAAAGGTTCACCTGTAAATGAAAACCCGACCTCAGGGTACTCACCTGACGGTCCGGTTCATTCTGTAACGGGAGAGCCTAACTCCCGTTGCAGGCCGCTGTTGCGCTGCTGGCGTAATGCCGCGCCTGCGCACTGAGCGGGTTCTTCACATAGTCACTCACGTGACTCCGAAGTAAAATCATGACTGACCTCTGCCTCCTAAACCCATTTTCCTGCCTTCTCTCCATAACCCTTGACACCCGTTCTAATCAAGAATTTGTCTATCTCTGCCTTAAAAATATCCACTGACTAGGCTTCCACAGCCCTCTGTGGCAATGAGTTTCACAGATTGATTACTCTCTGACTAAAAAAAGTTCCTCCTCACCTCCTTTCTAAAAGAGAGCCTTTTAATTCTGAGGCGGCGCGACTCACCCGTTGCAGCGGCCCCTACAGCCTGTCTGTCTTTTTTTATTTTTTGTCTAGTTAAATGTAGTGTTGGTGTTTGTTTAATACTAGTTTTAAATGTGTATATGTGGGGGGTGGGGGGGGGGGGCAGGGGGAAACCGTTTAAAATCTCTTCCCTGTCCGGGAGACCCGACCTTTTCCCTGTCGGGTCTCCGTTGTCGTTGGGTCCTAGCACCATGGAGCGGCCTCCAACCTGAACGACCCGGGGGCTCGGGAGACTGCGGAGCTGCGGACTACTCACCATCGTGGGGCTGGCCGGCCTCGGAGCGTGGGGAGCGGTGGTGGCTCGCTGCTGCGACTCGACTCCTGGGGCTCAGAGGCTCCAGCTGCAGCCACAGGTCCGGTGGACTGGGACATCGGGAGCTCGTGGGTCCGGGGGGAGAGACCGCTTCCCGGAGCTCCCGAAACGCGACTTCTCCAGCCCGTGTCGCGGGGTTGGAACGACCTGGAGCGGGGTCGTACATCGCCCAGCACGGCTTCATGGCCGTGGGACATTCCAGCGCCCGCCGGGGGCTCCAACTTTGTGACATTTAGACTGGGAGCGGGGCCGTAAATCGCCCGGCATGGCCTAAAATGGCCGTGGGACTTATCATCGCCCGCCTGGGGCTTGGACATCGGGAGAGACATGGAGAACAGGGGAGAGAAAAGACTTTGCCTTCCATCACAGTGAGTCCACTGTGATGGATGTTTGTGTGAATTAAATTGTGTGTATGTCTAGGAAATTGTCTTTGTTTGTATGGCTGTGAAAACAGAATTTCGTTTGAGCCTCACTGAGGCTCAAATGACAATAAATTGTATTGTATTGTATTGTATTGTATTGCTATGACCTCTGGTCCTAGACTCTTCCATCAGTGGAAACAATCTTTCCACATCCACTCTATCTATGCCTTTCATTATTCTGTAAGTTTCAATGAGGTCCCCTCTCAACCTTCTAAACTCTTCTAAATTTCTTAGATGGAGTTTACCTTTGGCAGCAGAAATGAAACAAGCCTCATCCAGGAGGTGACCTCAGTATAACCTTTTATGGATATTGTTATTTTCAGCAAGCATAGGAGCAAGCGAGTTCTGGTAAATAGGATTAGCGCAGACGAGCATTTCATAGCCTGGATAGATATGGTGGGACGAAGGATGTGTTTCCATGCTCAATGATTCTGTAACTCAAAGTCCCACTCATAGACTCCTATTTTACACTGTTTCATGCTTGATATGAAGCTTTTATCTCTTTTGGTTCCCACCAAATTCCTGGTGTTTCTCTAGCTACAGTGCTGCATTCCTTTGTCAAGTCAATGTAAATAAAGATCTACATTACTCCTGAACCTCTCTGGTAGGGCAGGTTACTATGGTTATTCGTTTCCAAACACACGTAGACCAATGAGATTTTTCAGAAATGGATTGATTAAAGTAACTGATCATCACTCTTCCCAAAATCTTTCCACAATCCACAAGGCTATTTTAATAGGACATGGATATTTAAGGATTTTTAAGCACAGGAGATTTTTTCTGACTGTCACATCAATTAAAATTATTTGTTTGATCAAGTATTTTCCTACATGTCTGTTGGGCATCAATTATTTTTAAGTATACTACTAAAAAATGACAGACCTCACATAACAAAGCTTACGTTTTACTATTGCTGAGAAATGGTCAGTCAGAGAAATTTCCTTTAACACTGATGGGAAGCCTGCGTAATAATGCAACATCACTAACAGTCATTTGGGATCTTTTGTCAATGGTCACGTTTGTTGTGATGATTTTAAAATTCCAAGTAAAATTGTTACTGGCCTTTTCTAACGGAAGAAAAGGAAGTAATGTACTCATCTAAGTACCAGAGGAGGAAGTAGGAAATGTATCGCTGAGCAGCTGGTCATTGTGTGACCTGTAAGTATGAACAAGTTCCTGTCAATAAATAATTCCATGAACAGATTGCCAGGCACAACAGCATGGAACTGGAAAGGGGCCCTTGGGTTTGGAGCTGGTAGAAAAGGTGTGTAGAGGAAATTGGGAGCCATTTTCTGGAGGATAGAATCAATGAGATCAGATGACCAGATGGAGGAAAATGACAAAATAAATTAATAGTGGGTAGGGAAGTTAAGATGGGTAGGTGGAGGGCAGGGGCGGGAGCTAAGCTAAAGGGAAAAAATGGATGATATAGGTGACAGTAATGAAGAGCAAAAAAATGTTGTACAACTAAAACAAAAAAAAAGCTAAAACAAATCTCAGCAACTCAGGCAGCATCTGTGAAAAGTAAAATAGTCAATATATCTGGTCTGTGATCCTTCGTCAGAATTTAGTGCAGACTTGAAAGATTAACTGTTTCTCTTTCCACAGATTCTGTCTAAACTGCTAAGCTATTTGGCATTTTCTGATTTTGTTTCAGATTTCCAGCTTCTACAGTCCTTTTAATTTTCACACAATTGTGTATTTTTACAGCATCTTTCACTTCACTTTAAGAATGCCACAAAGTTTCTTTATAAGCAAATTAACTATTTTTGAGATGCAGTCACTGAGTGAAACGCAGCAGCCATTTTATACTCATGAAACCCTGCCAACTGAAAAAATTATCTTTTCAGTTTGCAGGAGTTTCATGAGTATAAAATTGAGTATTAAAATCTATTTTAATGTTGTTAAAAGAGGATAAATTCTGGTTGGAATTGTAGATTGGTTATTTCCTACTAACCAATTGCAGTGCTTGTTAGTAGTTGCTCTGCCTAACATGCGATTCATATTACCAAGAGCTTGCCTACCCCATTCAGTATGAGTAGCTGCTAGGAACTGTAATGTCCTGCAGACTGATGCTGTAAGTGGACTTTAATAAACATGTGTTGCATCTTGCTGTGTGTTTGACTCGACTCATTACAGGAACGTCAGGGATAACTCCATTAGTTGTCTTCATCAGAGGATCATGGGTTCTCCTGCATCCACCTTTAACAGTACAGCAGTCCCTTGGTAGAAACATAGAAACATCGACAATAGGTGCAGGAGTAGGCCATTCGCCCCTTCGAGCCAGCACCACCAGTCAATATGATCATGGCTGATCATCCACCTTTAACAGTACAGCAGTCCCTTGGTAGAAACATAGAAACATCGACAATAGGTGCAGAAGTAGGCCATTCGCCCCTTCGAGCCAGCACGACCATTCAATATTTCCCCATATCCCTTGATTCCGTTAGCCCTAAGAGTTAAATCTCTCTTGAAAATACCTAGATGTTAATGTCCAGTCTCTGGAGTACAATTTCAAATCAAAACCTTCAGATTCAAACACAAGAATGGCATCAACAATCGCAGCACTGAGCAGATGCCCTGCGTTTAAATATTGATATGCTGCATTTATACCGTCTTTGCTTTAGTCCGTCTTGTTTCGGTATGATGCACTGGTGAGCCTCACCTGTAGATGGAGCTATAGTCCCACAGACTGTTGCAGCTGGCCTGGGACGGAGATTCTCAAAATGCAAATAATCAACATAGCATGAAATCAAAGGGTCAAAATAGGCTGGTCAATCAGGTATATTAGGTCTTTGTTTCCTCTCCTAAGATACTTCTAAATCTGGTTGAATTTCACAGAATATTAAACCATACTGTGCATGAACAGGCCCTAATACATAATGTCAGTGGCGAACATGATTCCAAGTTAAATTAACCTCCTCTGCCTGCAGGCAATTCATATTGCTCCATTTTCTTCAGATTTGCATGCTTACGTAAAAAGCTCCTAAACACCACGATCGTATCTGCTTCCACCACCAGCCCTGACAATGAGTTCCAGGCACCCATCATTCTCTGAGTAAAATACTTGCCTTGCACATCTCTTTAAAACGTTGCTCTTCTTACCGTAAAACTATGCCTTTGACGTTTCCATACCAGGAAAAAGATTTTGACTGTATACCCTATCTATGCCTTTCATAATTTTTTATACTTCTATAAGTTCGGCCCTCAGCCGCCGAAGCTCAGAATAAACAATCCAAATTAGTCCAACATATGTCTATTTAGAAGTAGTTTGATGAGCTTCATAAGCTTCAACAGCTCATTGAGCAATACAATAAAATGCTCTATACTGTAAAATATTATAAAATTATTCCCACAAACAAAACCATTAAAGGTGATTCTCTAAAGTTTCTGTGAAACTGCAAGCATTTTCGAATTTAGCGTTTCTTATTTGTTGAGATCAGCTCATTTCAAAAGGGTGATGGTGAAATGTATTTTAGGTTTTTGTGGAACTGAGTTTTTTATGGTCCATCCGTACAGAGTAAAATGTTCAATTAACTATCTAAGGAAAGAAAAGGCACAAGAACTGCAGATGTTAATTTACAAAAAAAACACTAAATGCTGGAGTAACAGTGGGTCAGACAGCATCTCTGGTGAACATGAATAGGGGACGTTTTGGGTCATGACACTGCTTCAGAATATAGGCCAGAAGAGTTCTTGATCAAACTATCCAACACATTGATCAGCCTGTGCTGCTGGCAACATGTCGCCACAGACAGGCTCCATTTTAGCGCACAATGGAAAGCATATCAAAGCCTCTACTTCCTGAGAAGATTATGGAGATTTGGTATGTCAGAGGGGATTCTCTTGTACTTCTACAGGTGTACAGTAAAGAGCATATTGATTGACTGGTTGCATCATGGCCTGGTTTGGCAACATGAATGCCCAGGAGCGAAGAAGACTGCAAAAAGTTGTGAACACTGCCCAGTCCATCACCGGCTCTGACCACCATTGAAGGGATTTACCAGAATCGCTGCCTCAAAAAGGCAGCCAGCATAATCAGGGACCCACACCACCCTGGCCACACACTCATTTCACCTCTGCCATCGGGAAGGGGGCACAGGAGCATGAAAACTGTAACATCCAGGTTAAGGAACAGCTTCTTCCGTATAGCCATTCGGCCATTAAACTTTTTTTTCTCTCTTGTTTATTATATTGTTTACAGTGTACTATGTTCACATATTCTTTTGTGCTGTTGCAAGAAATTCATTGTTCTATCTGGAACATATGACAACAATAAAACACTCTTGACTCTCTCTTGACCGGTCCGAGTGATCATGGTGCAGTAATAGCGGCTTTTTCACGGGGCGACTTGACGCAAGATGTAACCAGAGTGAAGTGGTCGTGGTCTAGCACGATATCACACGATACAACGGGGGGTAGATAAAGAGTTCCCACGGGTACTCGGCATTTCTGTTATTTATGCGAGTGACTTGTCCGTCTCCCGAGCTTTCCCGTTAAACCTTGAATGAACATTGTGAATCCCCATTCATAAAAGAGAAGGTAATTGCGCAGGAGGGTTAATAATTGACAATCTGCTGCTGCCTGCCCACTGAGTTAAAAAGTTCCCACGGTAGACTCACGATACACAGTGTATCGTGAGTCTTGCGTGGGAACTTTTTAACTCAGCGGGCAGGCAGCAGCAGATTGTTGCTCCCTTCAGTTTCACCCCACCTACACCCCTCTGCTTCCCGGCCATGTGTGTGACCCCTTCCCTCCCCTCTTCAGCTCCCCGCCCATTGCACCGGCGCGGGGGCTTTGCACTGTCTTCACGTCGGCGATGCCAGCAGGTCAGTGCCAGTCACCGGAGACGTCAGGACCAACGGGACACCGACCCCCAGGCCCACTGCAAGCACGGAGATCCCAGAGACCCACAGCCAGCAGCAGCAGCCCAGCCCCGTTCCAACTCCAGAGGAACACGCTCCCCGTAGGGACAGAAGCTGATGGTGTGCAAGGTACGTCTTGTTCTTGGGGTTGCGGATGAGGGGGCGCAGCTCGGGCTGTGACGTCTCCAGCGGCGGCCACCCCCCTGGACAGGAGCTGAGACTGGGAACTGTGGGGTTGTTTGCAGTTGCAGAGGGAGGGGGCAAGGGCGGTACAGTTCACAGTCTCAGCTCCAGTCCAGGGGGGTGGCCGGAGACGTTAGGACCAACGGGACACCGACTGCAAGCACGGAGATCCCTTGTCGCTTGCCACTTGTCGCCGTAGCAGCCCATCGGGGAGCGGATTCCTCTGGAGTTGGAGGGACAGGGAGACACAGCGGCTTTTGAGAATGGTGGGCAATCACTTCCAAAGTTCTGCCCACACAGTCAGTACACCTCTCCTACACTTGTTTCCCGCACTAAGATCATCTCGCAGAGAATGATCCCAGCCTAACAGCATGTTCATTCCAGATTACTCACCTTCTGTCCCCTCTGTCCAGCTTCCGGGTTCACCGTTCGCAGGAGTTCCCACGGTACACGTAAGAGTTAATACGGATATCGCACTGGCCACTACGTGCATATAATGTTGCAATCTTCAACCACAAGTGTACAAGTCACTCTTGGAGAAATTCAAACTTGCTTGAATTTTCTCCCGAGTCACCAAGTTACACGAGTACCTGCCGTTAGCGCCATGGTGGTCCACGGTGGTCCACGAATGCCGTACGGTTATCGCACGGTTAACTCTTGCGTCAAGTCGCCCCGTGAGAAAGCGCTTTAAGGGAGACTGCCTAACACTAAAGGCATGCAAAAGTAGCAATTACTCTGATTCTGGGGGAAACAAAATGCTCTGCTGGAATTCAAGGATCATAGATGGAATTTTATCAAACTAAAGGAATATCTAGGGAATAGAAAAGGTAAGCCGTTCTGGTCTCCAAATTTGAGGGAGGACATTCTTGCTATTGAGGGAGTGCAGCATAGGTTCACAAGTTTAATTCCCAGGATGGCAGGGCTGTCATATGTTGATAGAATGGAGCGGCTGGGCTTGTATACTCTGGAATTTAGAAGGATGAGAGGGTATCTTATTGAAACATATAAAATTATTAAGGGTTTGGACATGCTAGAGGCAGGAAACATGTTCCCGATGTTGGGGGAGTCCAGAACCAGGGGCCACAGTTTAAGAATAAGGGATAAGCTAATTAGAACGGAGACGAGGAAACACTTTTTCTCACAGAGAGTTGTGAGTGTGTGGAATTCTCTGCCTCAGAGGACGGTGGAGGCCGGTTCTCTGGATGCTTTCAAGAGAGAGCTGGATAGGGCTCTTAAAGATAGCGGAGTCAAGGGATATAAGGAAAAGGCAGGAACGGGGTACTGATTGGGGATGATCAGCCATGATCACGTTGAATGGCGGCGCTGGCTCGAAGAGCCGAATGGCCTACTCCTGCACCTATTGTCTATTATCTATTGCCTACTCCTGCAACTATTGTCTATTGTCCATTGTAAATTCAGAATATAATTTTAAATTAAGATATAGCAGCATGAAAAAGAACACGGGCTTAAAATAATCGAAGATAACTTTAAGACTGATATCAGGAAACTACCCTTCATAAAACAGTCAGTCTTCTTCTTTTCGTGTCTTTGAAGCTGGTTGGTTATATGACAGTTTCCCATTCCTTTACACAGTCCTTTGCGTTTTTGTTGAACACTGCAAGATCCTTTGGGCTGCACTGGTTGGGTAGTAGGGGGCAGACAAGGCAGTGCTGCATTGTATGGTTCTCTTCTCCACATTCACAGGTGGTTTGGCCAGTTTCATAGCCCCATCTGGCCATGGCAGCTTTTGATCGCCCTGTTCCTGTTCTCAGGCGGTTGAGCGTCTTCCACTGGACCCATGGTGCTTCTGAGCCCGGAGGGAGGGCTTCAGAAGGAGGGATACCCATGTCAGTAGGAGGGGGGTCGTCCTCAAGCCTTTTTGTCCATAGTTGGAGTCTGGTTTCTTCCCGTGATGTTATTAGGGGCTGGACATGGCTGAGAAAGCTTCTCCTGGACTTCAGCCGTTGGGCCGGGGGTACACGTCCATAGAGGAGGTGGCGTTCATCACTGGTGGCCTTGGTCATCTCTACTCGGCTGGCGACTTCCCGTCTCACATCAGCAGGGGCAATGCCAGCGAGGAGGTGCAGGTTGTTTATGTTGGTGGGCTTCAGGCAGCCAGTGATTGAGCGGCAGGTGTTATTCAACGCTGGGTCTAATTTCTTGGCATGGGATGATCTTGGGCGGAAGCTCTTTGCATATGCTGGATCTTTACCGGGTTTTAGAAGAGCGATGATTTTGGTTTTCCTCCAGATCTTTGGGATGTTTCTTGTCAGCATGCAGTTGTTCATCAGCTCAAGGACCCACTTCCGTGTCAGAGGTCCAAACTGCTTGATCTCCTCTGTGAAAATATTGTCCAGGCCGATGGCTTTGCCAGTCTTGAGGGCTTTGATGCTGATATTGAGCTCTTCAAGGGAGAGCGGCTCAGTCAGTCCGGTGTTTTGGGAGTGCTGAAGTCGGTCTGCCTTTGGTCTTGGCTGTTTGGTGGTGGATTTCCCGTTGAGCAGCAACTGATGCGCAACTTGGTTGGCCGTGGTGGTATACTGTTGATGTGTTGGTGTTGATGGGTCATTGCTGATTTTTCGGATGAGGCTCCATGCCTTTTTGCTGTTTTTTGCCATATCAGTTGTCTCCAGTAGAGTTTGCCATTTCCGCTGGCGGCATTCTGATAGGGAGGTTATGAGTCTCTCACCTACTTCCATGGTGCTTTCAGCAAAGGGGTCAGATTCGTAGAGCTGTTGGTATTGCTCATATAGTTCGCTGCTTGGAGTGTCAAGGCCGGGGATGTATTGAGTGCGGCAGCCTCTCGGGATGTTCTTCCGGGCTGCCTGGTGCACTAACTTGGTGAAGATTTGATAGTTTTTGGGGTCCGCTGGAAGGTGGGCGATCTTCCCTTCAAGATCTTCTTGGAAACCAGGCCAGTTCGCTTTCCCAAAGTTGAATCTTCTCTGGAAAGGAACTGTGGCTGGGGTGACTGCAGCATTGACTGTAAGGCCAATGGGGCGGTGTTGGGTTTTTGGCAGTGGCTTCAGTACCAGCTTCTTGCCCAATCCAGAGATGCTATGGCTGACAAACGCGATATCAGGGTTGTAGCCGGCTTTCCATCGCCCGCTATCAAAGGACTTTGGTTGTTTGGCATCATGGATCAGGTAGAGTTGGTTGGTTTCGGCCCATGCTTCCACTGCATCTCCATCAGCGTTGTTTCCGGCGTAACCCCATTGTGAGCTGTGACTGTTGAAGTCTCCAATCACTATCCTTGGTTTCCCAGATGATGGTATTTCTGGCATCAGGAAAGGTGTGGGAGGTGGCTTGTAGACGGAGGTGATGGTAATTCCTCTGAGCTCAGCGGTTAGGACCTCAATGTTGTTTTCATCGCTCTTTGATGTTGATTCGATGGTTGTCCCGATTTTTGCAAGCATGACGCTTCCATGTTGAAACAGTCAGTGAATGGATTGGACTTCTGGACAGAGGAAAGCTTTAAGAAATAAATGAATATCTTCAACAGGAGGACTTTAATTAGATAAAATTATCTTCCGTGTCTATAATAATCTTTCTCATTTTGTAACTTCAGTTAGATTTCAGCTTCTCTATTATTAAACATGAAAAGAAATTTAAAGATAAACCTTTATTTAATCCACACATATTTACAGTGGGATTTCCATCTATTCTGCAGCCACAGGCTTGACAAAAGCCACTCAAGAGGTTATGTGTGTTCCCATTATATTTATATATTCTGCAGAGTCAGTTATTAAAGATGGGATAGCAGCACATTTGGAAAGTGATGAAATCATTGGACAAAGTCAGCATGGATTTACAAAAGGTAAATCATGTCTGACGAATCTTATAGAATTTTTCGAGGATGTAACTAGTAGCGTGGATAGGGGAGAACCAGTGGATGTGGTGTATCTGGACTTCCAGAAGGCTTTCGACAAGGTCCCACATAAGAGATTAGTTTACAAACTTAAAGCACACGGCATTGGGGGTTCAGTATTGATGTGGATAGAGAACTGGCTGGCAAACAGGAAGCAAAGAGTAGGAGTAAACGGGTCCTTTTCACAATGGCAGGCAGTGACTAGTGGGGTACCGCAAGGCTCAGTGCTGGGACCCCAGCTATTTACAATATATATTAATGATCTGGATGAGGGAATTGAAGGCAATATCTCCAAGTTTGCGGATGACACTAAGCTGGGGGGCAGTGTTAGCTGTGAGGAGGATGCTAGGAGACTGCAAGGTGACTTGGATAGGCTGGGTGAGTGGGCAAATGTTTGGCAGATGCAGTATAATGTGGATAAATGTGAGGTTATCCATTTTGGTGGCAAAAACAGGAAAGCAGACTATTATCTAAATGGTGGCCGACTAGGAAAAGGGGAGATGCAGCGAGACCTGGGTGTCATGGTACACCAGTCATTGAAAGTGGGCATGCAGGTGCAGCAGGCAGTGAAGAAAGCGAATGGTATGTTACATTTCATAGCAAAAGGATTTGAGTATAGGAGCAGGGAGGTTCTACTGCAGTTGTACAGGGTCTTGGTGAGACCACACCTGGAGTATTGCATACAGTTTTGGTCTCCAAATCTGAGGAAGGACATTATTGCCATATGTGTGATGTGTTTGTGTGATGGTCTGGGCTGCATCCACAATTCGTTGCAATTTCTTGCGGTCTTCGATGGAGCTGTTCCCAAACCATGCTGTGATGCATCACGATAAAATGCTTTCTACAGAAGTTGGTGAGAGTTGTTGGGGACATGCCAAACTTCCTAAGCCTTCTGAGGAAGTAGAGGCATTGGTGTGCTTCTTGGTTGTTGCTTCAATATGGATGGTCCAGGACAAGTCGTTGGCGATATTTACTCCTAGGAATTTGAAGTTTTCATCAATTTATTCTTTGGCACCGTCAATGTAAACTGGGGTATGTGTACCGCTTTGCTTCCTGAAGTAGATAACCATCTCCTTTGACACCACGACACGAGATTCTCAATCTCCTTCCTGTACTCTGACTCATCATTATTTGATGTCCGGCCCACAATGGTGGTGTCATCAGCAAATTTGTAAATTGAATTAGATTTGTACCTGGCTGCACAGTCGTGAGTGTACCAGGAGTAAAGAAGGGAGCTGAGAACGCATCCTTGGCTGAGAGCACCAGTGTTGAGTGTTATCGTAGAGTATGATTTGTCCCCTATCCTCACTGATTGGGGTCTGTTGGTCAGGAAGTTGCGGATCCAGTTGCAGAGATGAGTGCTGAATCCAAGTCATGTGAGTTTAGTGATGAGCTTGGATGGTATAATGGTGATAAAGCAGAGCTGTCGTCTATGAATAGGAGTCTGACGTAGGTGTCTTTCTTTTCCAGTTGTTCCTGGGATGAATGTAGGGCCAGGGAGATGGCATCATCCATGGACCTGTTGTGGTGGTAGGCAGACTGCAGTGGGTCAAGGCCACTTGGTAGACTGGTAGATCAAGTTTGAACATAGATATCCTTCCTTGCTATTCACTATAACGCCAATTTCCACTCATACCGTGGGAGAACAATGAAGGGAAGAGATTCACATTCCTCACTGTGATGGAAGGCGAAATTTTTTTCGCCTTCCATCACAGTGAGGAATGTGGAGGAGTCACTGTGGTGGATGTTCATGTTAAAATGTATTTTGTGTGTTCTGTTGCTTTTTATTAGTATGTCTGTATGGCAAACCAAATTCCTCGTATGTTGCAAAACATACTTGTCTAATAAAGTATGATTATGATTATGATTTTGATGCCATCTGTAAATTAACTACATAGTCATCCAAATTATTAACATTGATAAGATACAATACAATACAATACAATACAATACAATTCAATTTATTGTCATTTGGACCCCTTGAGGTCCGAACGAAATGTCGTTTCTGCAGCCATACATTACAAAACAAAAAGACCCGAGACACAAGACAGTTTACACAAACATCCATCACATCGTTGTGATGGAAGGCAAAAAAAACTTATCTCTCCGCTGCACTCTCCCCCCCGATGTCAGAGTCAGAGTCAAAGTCAAAGCCCCCGGCTGGCGATGGCGATTGTCCCGCGGCCATTAAAGCCACGCCGGATGATGCAAGATCGCACACCGGGTCTTGGTGTTAGAGCCCCCGGCGGGCGCTCGCAAAGTCCCGCGGCCATTCCAAGCCGCGCGGGGCGATGGTGTAAGGCCCCGCTCAGGTGCTCTTCAACCCCGCAACTCGGGCGGGAGAAGTCGCCGTTGCGGAAGCCCCGAAAAGCGGTCTCCCAGCAGGGACCCGCGGGCTCCCGGTGCCGCCGTCCGCCAAACCCGCAGTTGCAGCCTCCGAAACTCCGGAGGTCGGGTGGCAGCAGTGGACCCAGTGCTGGCCCCTAAGACACCACCGGCCACAGGCCTTCATTCAGGAAAACAACCTTCTACAATATCCTTTGATTCCTTCCTCCAAGCCAATGTTGAATTAATTTGTTAAAGAAGGAACTGCAGATGCTGGAAAATCGAAGGTAGACAAAAATGCTGGAGAAACTCAGCGGGTGAGGCAGCATCTATGGAGCGAAGGAAATAGGCAAAGTTTTGGGTCGAAACCCTTCTTCAGACTTGAATTAATTTGGCTAGCTCACCTTGGGTTCCCTGTGATCCAACATGTAAAGCTTGCACATAGTCCAGGTTTACAGTTTCACTAGGCTGGAACCTT
Organism: Amblyraja radiata; assembly: GCF_010909765.2. Lineage (NCBI taxonomy): Eukaryota > Metazoa > Chordata > Chondrichthyes > Rajiformes > Rajidae > Amblyraja > Amblyraja radiata. The sequence goes on from NC_045958.1 coordinate 41,693,994, forward strand.
ATAATTTTCATCCTACTATAGCTTGTAAATGGACACTAGTAAATGATTGATATGTCAGCATGTAAATGACTGCCTCATATAATTACAGTTGCAAACTCCGGTAACCAATCTAAACCTCAAGCACTTATTTGCTGACAAACTTCAGAATTCCTGTGCAACCCTCTACTTTAGATGATTTAAATCTTTGATAAATTTACACAAGGCAAGTGTAAATACTAAGCAGATAACAGCTGCAGGAAGCACTAACATTTGGCAAAGGCAATGATAAAGCAAATTGTTTTTTCTGCAGTTAGTCGTGATAGTGGAAGTTGTATTATATTAAGTAACCAACACAGTTTTAAATAACTCTTTACAGGCACCTTTAGCCTGTGCTCCACAGCAAAAAAGCAGTGAGAGGTGGCGAGTGGAGGTGAAACAGTCTCTTGCAAAACCCAGGTAGGTGGAGAGGGAGGGTGAACTCCCTATTCAGTGTTGGGTGACTTAGAACTCATGAACATTGTATTCTCTAATTTTAGGTAACTACATAACCCCCCCCCTCTCCCTTATTTCCCCCTATATAACCTCCTCTTCTCCCCCCCCCCCCCCCCCCCCCCCCCCCAATCTAGACTCTTTCTTCCCTGAATTATTTCTTCCATTTCCATTACAGGGCCTTAGTGAGACCACACCTGGAGTATTGTGTGAAGTTTTGGTCTCCAAATTTGAGGAAGGACATTCTTGCTATTGAATGAATTAATAAGTTTATTGGCCAAGTATTCACATACAAGGAATTTGCCTTGGTGCTCCGCCCACAAATGACAACATGACATACAGTGACAGTGAAGAATGATACATAAAACATTAAACATTAATAATAAAACATTATTGATTAAACATTGAGCAATAGGAGGCTACAGATTTTTGCCTGCCTGTAGAGGTCTGCATCCCTGCTCCTGTAGGCCTCCTCTTTAGACTGTCAGAGCTGTCTGAGCTCTGCAGTAAACCAGGGCTTGTTGTTGTTGAACCACGTCCGGGTCCTAGTTGGAATGCAACTGTCCTCACAAAAGCTGACATATGATGTGGCCCTTGTGGCTAGATGTGGTCCTTGTGGCTAGAGGGACCAGGGGGTATGGAGAGAAGGCAGGTACGGATACTGAGTTGGATGATCAGCCATGATCATATTGAATGGCGATGCAGGCTCGAAGGGCCGAATGGCCTACTCCTGCACCTATTTTCTATGTTTCTATGTTTCTATGATGATACGGTGTCTGTATACTCATCGAGGCTTGTGATTGCATCCCAGAACACATTCCAATCCGTGCAGTCAAAGCAGGATTGTAGGTTCTCAATGCCCTCTCTTGTCCAGAGTGCAGCATAGGTTCACAAGGTTAATTTCCGGGATGGCGGGACTGTCATATGTTGATAGAACGGAGTAGCTGGGCTTATATACTCTGGAATTTAGAGGGATGAAAGGGTATCATTGAAACATTTAAGATTATTAAGGGTTTGGACACGGTAGACGCAGGAAACATGTTCCCGATGTTGGGGGAGTCCAGAACCAGGGGCCACAGTTTACAAATTAGGGGTAAGCAATTTAGAACGGAGATGAGGAAATACTTTTTCACACAGACGGTTGTGAATCTGTGGAATTCTCTGGCTCATAAGGCAGTGGAGGCCAATTCTCTGTATGCTTTCAAGAGAGAGTTGGATAGAGCTCTTAAAGATAGCGGAGTCAGGGAATATGGGGAAAAGGCAGGAACGGGGTACTGATTGTGGATGATCAGCCATGATCACAATGAATGGTGGTGCTGGCTCAAAGGGCCGAATAGCCTACTCCTGCACCTATTGTCTATTGTCTACGATCCTTCCCCTAGATCCACAAATTTGCACTTTTCAATCCTTTTGTCTCACGCCTGTCTTTTCATCACTGGCCTTTGTCCAACCATCTGCCTACCTGAAAACCCTGCTCATTTGTGTTGCCCTATTACCTGCTAGGCTTTGGCCTGCCCCTCTTCTCTTCCAGCTTTCTTTCCACCCCCCCCCCCTCCCCTCCCCCAATCAGATGTCACAGCTGAAGTGTCCCAACCCAATATGTCACCTATCCATGCTCTCCAGAAATACTGCCTGATTAGCAGAATTTCACCAGCACTTTGTGGCTTCTGAGAGTATTTTCCACTCTTTCTCTCAATTTGCCAATGCATGATGGATGCCGCATATACTGATGTTAATTGTGGGCAGGACAGAGATATAATGTGTTATCTCTACCTCCATGATCAAATGATGTGGACATCACTGTCAATTGATGTGGAAATCACCAGCAAAAGAGCAATGCCAATCATTAGTGAAATCATGTTGCCATATTAGTTAGATTATTAGTCTCTTTTTTCATTGTTACTCATATTAGTTTGATGTTCGGGTGAGGTATAAACTGGGTGGGGATGGGGTGTTCATGTATTTTCAACCTCTGACTATAGCTGAGCTGCAACAATAAGCCTGCAACCACCAGCGCTTCCGCTCGAGGCAAGGGTGAACTGCAGGGAGAAGCCTGAGACCGACACGGCTCCTCCTTGAAGACCTAGACTGAGCTGCCGAGCAAAGCCCGAGATCGCCATTGCTACCCGCACATGTTCCCCGATGACAAGGGACAGCAACCCCACGTGGTCCTGGACTTACTTGACATTTGTCACTGTAAATAAAATATATCACGTGAATTCATCTTACTGCGAGTGTCAGTGTGATCACTGCCGATCCTGGCGTCAATCGCAACGCCACAATTTGTATCCTAAAAATAATGAATGAAACATTAAAATGCAGAAATCCAGAATATTACATTACTGCAGTTGCTATAAATACTATGACGTTTTTATACAAAGAACACCACAGAAGAAAAATACTTTGGAAACAATTATCCAGCCTTTGGACCATTTTTCATGAAAACCTGTGTGAATGATAGAATGAACTATAGGTAAGGAACCAAAAACATATTTAAGGATCAGAGAATCTTGTTTACACTACATATTTGGCAAGCAAATAGACTCCTGTCTATTTCACATACCGAACAAACCCAGTTAATTTTGTCATACCAGGATGAGCCTCAGGGTAGGACCAATTCAAGATCAACATGTTACAAAATGCTAGTGTAACTGAGTGGGTCAGTTAGTATCTCTGAAGAAAATTGAAAGGCAACATTTCATATCTGGACCCTTCTTCAATTATTTGAGGTCAGGATCATGGATAGGCAACCCGAGTTGCCACCTATCCATGTTCTCCAGAGATGCTGCCTGACCGCTGAGTTACTCCAACACCGTGTCTTTTCTTATATACCACCATCTGCAGTTTTTTGTGTCATTATAATACAATGTCTTGGCAGATTTATCATGATGCAACTATTTATCCAGATTACACAACATAATTTGTTTCTCCACTTTATAACATGAGCAATTTCTCAATTTTTAAATGTTCTCATATATCATTCTTCAGAACTTCATTATCATGCGTTACCTATTGCACATTGTCATGCAAATCATGATCATAGCTAACAAATCCACCAGTCCAATGCCTGAAGGTCCTTGTTCATCAGTCAATGAAAGTAAGCATGCAGGTACAGCAGGCAGTGAAGAAAGCAAATGGCATGTTGGCCTTCATAACAACAGGAGTTGAGTATAGGAGCAACAAAGTCCTTCTGCAGTTGTACAGGGCCCTAGTGAGACCACACCTGGAGTATTGTGTGCAGTATTGGTCCCCTAATTTGAAGAAAGATATTCTTGCTATTGAGGGAGTAGGTTTACAAGGTTAATTCCCGGAATGGCGGGACTGTCATGTGCTGAGAGAATGGAGCGGCTGGGCTTGTATACTCTGGAATTTAGAAGGATGAGAGGGACTCTTATTGAAACATATAAGATTATTAAGGGTTTGGACATGCTAGTAGCAGGAAACATGTTCCCGATGTTCGGGGAGTCCAGAACCAGGGGCTACAGTTTAAGAATAAGGGGTGAGCCATTTAGAACGGAGATGAGGAAACACTTTTTCACACAGAGAGTTGTGAGTCTGTGGAATTCTCTGCCTCAGAGGACGGTGGAGGCCGGTTCTCCGGATACTTTCAAGAGAGAGCTCGATAGGACTCTTAAACATAGTGGAGTCAGGGGATATGGGGAGAAGGCAGGAATTTGCGAGACAATTCGCGACTTCGAACGCCCTCAACGCCGACAACGTGACTGATCGCACGAACGGGACAAAACAATGATACTTACAATGATGATACAATTTATTTGTTGTCATTTGAACCTCATTGAGGTTCAAACGAAATTTGGTTTCTGCAGTCATACAAACAAGTAGAAGAACCAAGACACAACACAATTTACACAAACATCCATCACAGCGAATCTCCTCCTCGCTGTGATGGAAGGCAAAGTCTTATCTCTCCCCATTCTCCGCCCGATGTCAGAGTCAAAGCCCCCGGCGGGCGATGGTAAGTAAGTCCCGCAGCCGGGCGATGCAAGGCCACGCTCCGGGTCTTGGTGTTGGAGCCCCAAGGGTAAACAAAGGGTAAGTCATTTATTTTACAAATAATCTTGCTTCTTGGGATGGCTTTAATCTAATTTTACGTTGCGAAAATGTGATTTGGGCCCCATACGAACCAGCAGTGTTTTTCCTGTCGATATGGGGTTCAAGTTCTCTGCAAATGCAACGTTCCAATCGATCGCGTTCCAGAAGCAAGATGATTAAAATGCCCATTTGTTTTGGACAATCATGTCATAAGCCATCTAAATTGTCTATATTTTGTGTTATTCTCTCTCCAAGATAAATTGTTTTTAAACTAAATACTCACAACAGTTTGAGTCACATGTATTGTGCAAAAAACAATAATTTTGATTCATGACAGTGAGATTTAAAAATCATGTTATATTGTGAATTCTTGTGTGAATGGGATTAGTTTGTTATTTGGATACTTAAGGCTATTTAAAAAATATATCCTTTTCTTAAGAAATTGAATCGACAGGACATTCTTAATGGGAAAGTAGTGGGCAGAAAGGCATGTCATGTGTGGTTTGAAGAGCAAAAACTTGTAGTTTACAATGCCAAAATTGAAAAGTTGAGAAAAAACAAGGTGTACAGAGTTGCTTATTGGTTACAATCTGAGGAGTATGATGATGCTACTGATTATGATATGCCAATGTACCAGTTAGCAACTGATCTTCTCCATAAAGACTTGGTCTATTGCTAGAAATAGTAATTTATTTACCTATCTGTTACGGACCTACAGCATATAATACAATAATATTAAAGTTCTGATCTTGAGAATATCACATTTTTGAATTTTCAAGGCAGTCTGGGTGTTTATTACTATTTCCTTCACAACGATCAATTTTGTAATTAACTACAATTAGGTAATTAACTAATTATATGCTTTAATTTCAGGTCATCCAAGTAAGATGTTTTATATTTGTTTCAGAATGCTTCAATCTATAATAACTGAAAATTTCATTCAGTTCTCTTAATTTTTAAGAAAGTTATGGACTTTTGACTGTCCTCGATCACAGCTTTTGTGTTGTCAATGGAAAAGCAATAGGGAACAAGATGCTAATTTCCGAGTATGAAAATGGCCAATACTTTTTATAATACTGAAGATATGAAAGTGAATTAGGTATCAAATTAAACTTCTTTTAATGCTTTATCCGATGGGATAAATTGCAGACTTGATTTTTTAAATCTCAAAATGTTGTAACAATGCTAATTAATGGACACATGGTCTACTAGAAAGAGTGATCCTCAGTCTCCTGTAGACTTAAGAGTAATAGACAACCTTGGCAAGCTCCTCAAAGCACTGAAGAAATATCACCAATGCTACTTCTGCAAAATCCTCCAAATCCATTGTTGGGTGTAGCAAATCACCATCAGCATCCTCTTCCAACCTCTTCCTAGCTGCAAGGTTCTGACTACACTCCAAAGTATTGTGCTCATACCTGTCACCAGACTTTCAAAGCAAGCGCTGAACTCTGTCGTAGGATGGGATTCTCCAAGGAAAATATTTCAAGGATATGCTCCTGGAGGCAGTGTAATATCTCCATTAACTCGAGGAAGTCCCTGGATCATGATCACTCAGAAGGAGAAAGAGAATCTGAGTTGGAACTGAGAAACCCGAGATCATAAATAACCCACAAACGGCTTCAAAGAGCAGCACCTACTGCACCTGTGGCAGAGTTTGTGGATCTCTCTTAGATTCTTCATTCTCCTCAGAATCCACAGAACTACAATGGAAGTACGGGTGTCAGAGGTTTTGGGGAGAAGGCAGGAGAATGGGGTTAGGAGGGCGAGATAGATCAGCCATGATTGAATGGCAAAGTAGGCTTGATGGGCCGAACAGCCTAATTATACTCCTATCACTTATGAAGTTATGAATGAAGTAAGAAACAAAGTCCTGGAGTAACTCAGCAGGTCGGGCAACATCTCTGGAGAAGATAGATAGATCAGGTTTCAGTTCAGGCTGAAAAAGGGTCCCAACCTGAAACATATCCTGTCCATGTTCTCCAGAGATGCTGCCAAATCTGTTGAGTTACTTTTTTTAAATCTTTTTTTGCAGTTCTTGTGAGTCTAGAGTAGAAGTAAGTTATCCTTGACCCCAAAGGGACTGCCCACAGGGTGAATGGGTTCATCACAACATACTTTAAAGCTATTGTAAAGGATTTTAAGTTTAAAAATCTAACTGGTGAACTAAATATAACCATTGTATGCTAATGAATAAATGGAAATAAATGTAACTATGGAGACAGAGAGTACTGCCAATAACTCACAAATCAAACCCCTGATTATCGGCCAAGTTTTAATGGTTTGGGACAGTGTAATATTCTTGTCCAGATCTCCTGCAGTGGGAGTCTGGCAGTGTACAATTTTCGCATCTATATTTTGGATGCGAATAATGTTATCCAAGATTAATCACATGCGAGAAATTAAACAAAGTTAAACAAAATAGGGAGAAGGCAGGAAATGAGGTTAGGAGGGAGAAATGGATCAGTCATGATTGAATAACGGATAGGCTTGATGGGCCGAATGGCCTAATTCTTCTCCTATCACATGACCTTATAACCTTATGAAAACTTTTATATTTTTCCATCAAAAATCAACTAACATGTACTTGTGGCAGGATTACAGGGTGAGGTCAAGGGCATATCTTCATGGCCAGAAGTCAACACATACTGAAAATGTGAGCATTGATCTACATTTACACCTTTAATGATCCATAGAATTGTTCATAACACGGATGCTCAAAAGCTTCTCCATGGTGGCGTGCCTCGAGAATGCAAGAATGTACTAGGCTACAAGTGACTAGTTTTCAATTTCAATTAAAAACTTTATAATTGAAAGAAAGAGAATCAGAAAGGAGAGATGAATTTGGATACATAAAGCGGATTTTTAACACTATCTTACATTATTTTTTAAGATTATCAGGACAAAGGCATTGTCATTAATGTTTCTTCTTTTATGCTGACAAATCTTAGTTGATCTCCAGAAATTATGGCTCATCTTTCAGACATCTGGGTCATGCTCACTCCAGAATTTGAATATCCAACATTGGCTGACATTTCACTACAGTACCGAGTGGGTTCTGCAATGTTGGAGGTGTAATCTTAGAAAGAAACAATAAACTAAAGCCCCTGTCCTCACCCTCTGGCTTTTTTAGAACAGATTCAGATTGTTATTTTTAGAGTCTTACAACTTAGCAACCATATTATACTTAAGAAATACTTAATTGGCTGTGACACGTAGAATGTCCTCTGTGTGTGAATACTCCATGTACATACATTTGTGTACTTTGAGCATGCTAGTGTTAATTGCTTACATACCAGATGCCAACAGTAAATTCGGTAACTTCGATAACTCACCATATTTGACTGTCCTTTCATTGACGTTTTAAATAAATGCTAATCTAAATTGGTTGCTTATATTTTGTGAGATATTCCACTTCTGAACTAGAAAAGAGAGTTACTTTATGTCTTATGAAATAGGGGAATTGGAGCAACCACTAGGGGCAATGACTGCCCATAGAATCTCCAGCAAATCCAAACACAGCCTTTATTCTTCATGATTATGCTTCCGTTATCAGATCTCAATTCTCAATTCATTGGAAACAACATGCATAACTTTGCACGTCATGAAATCGTTGAATGGGACTGCAGAAAAGGAGATGATTTCACCCATTTGTATTTGTGCCAGATATTTGAAACAGCTATATAATTATCTCCGTCCTCTTGTTCTTTTGGCATCAACCTAAAATGTAATTATTTGATTCACTTTTTACATTTGCAATACCCGTCACCTGGCACCACAGTCTTATCTGAAAAAGATAGGAAGAATATGAGCAAAACATCCAGAATCTCCACCCTTATGAATGAATGTGTTTCATTATCATATCAACCTGGTGTAGGGGGGACTGCCGCGATGGAGGCGGAGAGGGGGAGAACAAAGGGGACTTTGACCGCCCTTTATGAATGACTATTTACATACCTTGGGTATGCAAGCAAAGAATGTCTTGTCATATGGGACAATAAAGTATTCATTCATTCATTCATTCATTCATTCATTCAATGCTTACCCAGTCATAACAACTCGCTGTGTAAAATATATTCTCCATATACAGTCATACAGTGTGGAAATAGGCCCTTCAGCCCAACTTGCCCACACTGCCAACATGCCTCATCTACACTACTCACCTGCCTGTATTTGGCAAATATCCCTCTAAACCTGTCCTACCCATGTACCTATCTAAATGTTTCTTAAACGTTGCGATAGTACCTGCCTCAACTATCTCACCCGGCAGCTCGTTCCATACACCTACCACCCTTTGCATGAAACAGTTCCTCAGGATCCTATTAAATCTTTTCACCCTCACCTCAAACCAATGGCCTCTGGTTCTCAAATCCCCCACTCTGGGCAAGAGACTCGGTGCGTCTACCCGGTCTATTCTTTTCATGATTTTGTACAACTCGAATGTTTCGTGCCCTACTGAAGTTCTGACATATGAAAATTGCAGATCTGATAATATCACACGACTACTTCAATATGGATCATAGGAGTAGCTGACCCTGAGCTTTGAAAACTCCCAAGTAATCCATCACTTCCCATGTTTCACGCCTGTTGGATGCGCATGGGGACTCTGGCTTCCCTTTCTTCTGGATTTTGTAAATTAGTAATAAAAAAACATTTGTTTTCTGCAACTTATTTTCCCTCATGCAACTTCGAATCAATTTTTTGCCATTTATCCTACAATTTTGGTAGAGTCTTGCTCACATTGCCTCACGGCCTTGTGCTAATTATCTCCTTTTGTCATGGATAACATCGTGCATCCCCACCATTCCCAGATTTAAAATTTGCAGTCCTAGGAAAACAGAACATTGGAATTATCCCTACACCCAGCCATGGGTAGTGTATGCTGGATACAAGGAGTAAACAAGGGTCAAGGGGGCCAAACTGTCATGTAACTATGGACAAGGTGTGAAACTATCTTAACTAAATGAAAGAGAGAAAAGGAAAACATAATATGCAATCTGCCAGATACCTATTATTGAAATTTGATTTGTTTTTAATCATTACAATCCTTAAAGTGTGGACTACTGTGTTCAGAGGTAAACTCCAAAGGTAAGTCATGAGGCTGGCACATTTCACTGTCAAAAAAACACTGTACTTTGCATCAAGTTTACATATTGTCTCCACTAAGAGTAACATTTAGCAGAGGGGCTGAGGCAGTGATGGTAATTCAAGTGTGCCTACTGTGTGCTGATATTAACTCTTTAAAATAGTTATTTGAAATTGGATTAAGGGCCGGTCATTTAGTGGGTCAGGCAGTACCTGTGGCTGGACAACCGCAATTAATGTTTATCTTTGACCTGAGACATTAACTTTGCTTCTCTTTCCAGAGATGCTGCCTGATCCGCTAAATGTCACCAACATTTTCCGATTGTATTATTACTAATGTAACATTGTCATTCGGAACTTGTTCCTTAAAATTATAAGGACTTAAGAGTCAAGTGTCAGAATCCTGCCTCAAAGAACAATTTGCTCCGCTTTCTGCAAGTGTACGATTTACAATGGATTTGATCATCTTTGCTACAGGCTAACTCGAAGACAACACCCCTATGCTGTGAAGCAAAGGCAGGAACAGGAGAAATAAACGACACTGCAAGGAAATATCCCATCTTGTGGAAAGAAACGTGCAGACGCCAGTGCGAGAGGGAAGTAGCGAGCTCTTTGCTGTAACTTCCATTCCGCCTCTGGCACCTCGGGAGAACACACCTTATTTCCCAGCGGTTGCAAATTTGCAGAAGGAGCAGTAAGTTGAAGGAAACGGGTGGCCTGGTAATCGGGGAGTCGCTTTATGCACGGAAAATAACCACAAAGCCGGGTGTGGGAGCTGGATATTTTCCCCAGGCGCCAGAGAGCGAGTAGTGACTGAGTGGCAGTGAGTATGCAGCTGGTGGCTGTCATAGGCTGGGCCGCCGCTCTGGGCTCGGGGACCCGGGGCAGCTGACGCCGGCCTCCGGGCCGCTTCCTCACGAAGTGCCGGCGCCGGGTTGCAGCCGAGCACAGCTGCAAACTCCTCGCTCTGTCTCTCTCCCTCTCCCTCTCCCTCTCCCTCTCTCTGCTGTTCAGCTCGGGGTGGTTGGCGCGTTACATTTCTTCGCTCACGGTGCAAATGGTCCACCGGGAGTGGGCTGGTATTTCCTCTTCTTACTCCCTGGGTTGCTTGGGGTTGGAGGCCGAAGCTGGCGCCGAGCATACGGCGGGGACGGATCCTTCAGCAAAACATCTCGGACCTCTGCTCGCGGGACTCTCGTGTTGTAAGGTTTTAATTGACCAAGTGCGAGGTGTCTATGCTTTAAAATTCGGATTGGTTTCATATAAAATTTGTACAGGGAAGCGAATGGTTGCTGGTTGGTAAACAATTCGAGCCCTTTTATATATTTTTTCATGGTTATATTTCCATGTCCCCGCCGTTGTGTGTCCACAGCCCCGTGTAGCTGGCCAGTATTGACGAGTTCACGCTAGTCAGTTCCATTTCAAAGATATGGGTGTCGCTGGCTTTATGTGAGGGCAACAATGGATGTGATTTTAAATATATTTTTGTTTCTTTTATTATATTAATACAATTGTCTGGTTTTGCATTGTGAGGAATAATGCTGATTGCTTTATTGTCGTATGTCGTGTAGCTGAATCGTAAGAAATTCATTTGTTTTAAATGTCGAGAAACGCCCATGGTGTTCATTTTTATTTCTTAAAAAAAGCGGTTTTGTGCATAAGTATAATTTTAACTTTTCCACAGGCAGAATGCATTTAAAACTGCGGGCGCAAGCGAGGAAGGCTCTTCCTGCTGGATGCTGAAATTGGTCACCTTTACACGGCCGGGTGTACGCCGGGATGCAGTAGCCAGCTACCATGACCGTTTTTAACCAAGCAAATGTGGAAGATTATTACCAGATCGGTGAAGACCTGGGCAGGTGAGTGTTTAGGAGACCGAGTGTTCCGATAAGGATCTTGTGAGTGCGGCGGGAACAAGGGATGAGAAGCTTTCTATTTACCGCGTGTTCTGACAGGTAAATGTTGCATGTGCAGGAGGTGGAGAATTGTGCTTGGTTTAATTTCATCTACCCTCCACCACCCAACTTCACTTGCAGCTATGCTTGTGGAAGCCAGATGCATATTTTTCAAGTTAATTGTCAATAAATCTGCCTCTCAGAATGTGCTATGTGTTGCCTTAAATGGAAGATGTCAACGGTTTCAGAGTAGGCAAACGAGGTGTCTTGTATATGGTTTATGTCTTTAATCCTCATTCAGTTCATTTATTGTTCTTTTATCTTTTATCCAGTGGGAATGATAATGTTCACTGTGGTCTAAATTGTTTGCAATTACGTTTCTCTGGGAAGGAGCCAGCTAACCTTGAATATAGTAAACATTTGTGGAAGATTATATAAATTTGAGAACTGTATTAGCATTTGGAAGCTTTATGGCATTGGGCCATATCTTGGTTACCAAGGAACTATTAACAAACTCAAAATTAGTAGTGCAAGCATGTGCTGTAACCCGTTAATTTGCACTTGTGGTGCAGTTTCATTGTTCACATGTTGTTGTTAAATATGAAATTGTCAAGGGATTCAGTGGTTTGAAATGGACAATAGTTGTAACCTGTTACATACATAAGAAAATGTCTTGTATAGTAGGGCGAAGCTCGAATTGCATTATTTTTAAAATATCTGCACACTTGATGGTATCATATTTTAAACAGAAAGCTGGAGTTTGTTAAAATATTGTTGTATTTATTTTATACATCATAAGCTACTTGGACAAATATAAAATATTACTTTGGAATGTGTGTCATTCTCCATAGGTTTGAATTTGTGATGATATAGCTAAAGTCATTTTAACTCGTAGGCTGTGATTAGAAAAAACCTGTGTAAAATACAATAATCAGTCATTTTGAGGAGATCAGTATTCCATATATCTTATTGGACAGCAATGTTTTCTTGCACTGTACGCAATTGCTTAAAATTACAATCTGTTGAAATGATTGAAATTGCAAAACTAATGCATTATAGCTATTTTCTTTAAAACAAAATGTAACCATTGTTATATTCCCGATGGTCTGACGATCAGAATCGATTAAATCATAAGAATTGTTAGGACACAGAAGGCACATATTTGCCCTACAATGTCAGTGACAACTCTTGTAGAGCAATCCAGGTATTCCTATTTCCCAACACTTCTCCTCCACAGATCCAGAGATTGTTTTTCCTCTGGACTGTCAATTCCCTTTTGAAAGGCATGATTAACTTTGTTTTTACTATTCTTTTAGACTGTGAGATGCAGATTATAACTGGTGCATAAAAGTTGTTCTTGCATGCCCGTGCTTTTTTTTTTACCATTGCGTGAACATGCCCTTTAATCTATGAACTATGTGTGTAAATGATAGCTTCACTGTATTTATCCACGTGATATGTTTATTGCCTTGATGTCTCTTAAAGTGACCTTTCATATCTGAGTTTACAATGAATTGTCACATCAGACATTAACATGAAATTAATTTTAACTTAAAATCGGTGCACGATGTTACTGCAGGGCACTGGTATCGAGTTCCTCATTGATCCATGTTCTTGAAGGTAGTTACAGAATTAAGGGTAAGGCCTTCATGTTTAGAAGTGAGGGTTGTTTATACTTCCTGGGAATAAAACAGTTGAGACCTGGAATGGGTCTCTCCCTTCTTCCTTGGCCAAGAAAGATTTAGTAAAGGTACAGCACAAAACATAAACTAATGTGTAAATATTGCAAATTTTGGGAAGTTTGAAATGAAAATGTCAGAAAATCCTTGTGTGCAGAAATCAGGAGAAACTGGAAGACAAAAGGGGCATAGTGCAATAAATGGTAATACAGTGACGTGCAATAACGGAACAGCGGTCTAGAGCTAGTAAAGTGAGAGAAATTGAGTCATCTCAAATTAACAAAGAAAATAGTGATTGCTGGATATCTCTTTTTTTTTTAATGCTGAACATGTAAAATAGCAGAATGACATTTTGTTTGTAAGGTTGCTTTATGTTTAAAGAGAAGTTGAGTTGTTTTTTCACTACTTTGTGTTGAACTATATTACGTTGAATATGAGGCAGAACTCGAAATGAACATGGGAACAAGATTGAGAATTTGAATGACAGGTGATTTGAAATTTTGGAGTCCTGCTTCTAGACTGATTATAGGTGTTCTGCAAAGCTGTTGTTCAATCTGTCTCCCAACTCGGAGGAGTGAATATGGTATACAAGATGCAAGTAAATTGCAGCTTCATCTGGAAACAGTGCGTTGGTGACATGAAAGTAAAATAAAACTATTGTAAAATAAATTGGAAATGTTGAGTCTGAAATTTTGAAAAAAAACAAAATCCTTAAATGTATGGAAGAGCAGAAATCAGGAGAGATAGGAAGACGGAAGGTACAATAGTGCAAGTAAAAAATGGTAATATAATTACAGGCAAGGGAACAGAAGCCTAGAATTGGTAGAAGTGGCAGAAGCGGAAGGTAGAGGTCTTTAAGTAACAGCTGTTTATGTGTGATTTTATGCTTGTATTATTTGAATCTTGACATTTTTGTTCTTCCTGTGCCAAAATACTTTATTTCACTTCCCCTCTGCATAAAATAACGCATTGCAGATCTAGACATATAACCGGGTACAGAATGGAAACTTCTTTATTTTAGTCTTTGTTTTGGGCCATGTTGGAGGGTTGTGCCTGTTGATTGATTTATGTCCTTGCATGTGGGACTCTTTCAAAGGCTAAAGTGGGAAAGATTAAATAGGCTGAGAGAAAAATTTGTCATATTGGAGACAATTTTTTTTTTAATGGACGAAGAACTTGCATAAAAGGATGACCCTTAATTCTGAAAAGTAGGCTAATGATTGGTTGGTTCTGCGGTCGAGGAAGAAACGGAGGGCTTAATTCTGAAAGAATGGTTTTAGGACAGACAAACTTTTTTAATGAATTAAGTTGAACTATGCCTGATAATTATGCTTCTGTCTACCTTTATTTTTTTGAGGAAGCCATTATATTTCCTCTACTTCCCTCCATTGTCCCTGTTCTAATGATGTCACTTTCATTAATACCTCTGATAAGTCTTTTTACGTAACCAATGTTTTCTTTTGCCATAATTGACAGGACATTTCCTCCACTTCTTCTTCCCCCCTGGTTCACATCTCTTATCTGTTTGAGATTATCCTTCACATTTTTCATTTTAAGGAGGACTTTAAAGATTTTGAGCAGGGAATTGATGTCTGATTTTCCAGATCCTGCATGAAGATGTATTTGTGATTGGAAGGGTATTGGATGGGTGAAATATAGATTGCAAGAACATTTACGCAATGTCCTTTCTCTATTAGCTACAGAGCTAGGCGTAAGATGTGAAAGACTTATACTTGGGAGTTTTATGTTCATCTTTCTGGGATGCAGTGTTTAAATACAGTTTGTTTATGTCAGTCTCCTATTTTCACACACATGATAGTTTTTCATTTCAATGGTCAATTGAACTGCAAAAGCATACTCGTTAAAAATAAGATTGAAATCCAAACTCATTGCTTATTTTGACATTGTATGATACAAATCAATGTTTGTTTGAAAGGCTAGCTCATTTTATCATTTAATGAAAGTAGTTATGGGCATACATTAAAGCTCATTTAGTCTTGAATAACTGTTTAGTGAAATCAGATGGTGTAACATTGCTGTGACCTCCGAGCTCTTCTGACCTCTTGCCTGTGAAGTTGCCAAGTAATAATCTGTCTCGAAGCTCAAATTATATCTCGGTATGTATTGCTAATTAGTTTCACTGATTTCTCTGAACAGAATCTTGCTCTTGTTACAAGCCAAGAAACATCACAATATATTGGAATTAGTCTTTTCCCCCCCCCCCTAAATTGGATTCTCATCGAACACTAGTTTGTCCACCAATCCGACATGTACCTTCACTTTCAGGTTTTAGGCCACTATTCTGGCCATTTAACACTATTCTGGCCCTGTCAGTCCTCATCGTGTAAATGTAACATTTATGGCACTAAATTAATAGTTGAAGTCTCTGGTTCTTGCTCAATATTCATTCATTAACCAACATCACTAAACAAGATCTTATATGATCAATTAGCTCCATTATTGTTGATAGAATCTTACAGTGAGTAGATTGGCTGCTACATTTCCTGTATCATCACATCATTGACTACATTTCAAAAGACAATTAATTGACAATGATAACATTTAATTTTTGAAACTGCAAGTTCATTTTTTTCTTTTGCTATTTAATTGTGCATAGTATTGAGTTAAATTTTTTTCTCTGGTACTACGTTTTTATGAGCTCAAGAATCCAAGGAGAAGTGTTCTGTTTTTGCAGGTTATGTAACTGAAAATGAGAAAACTCAGTGTAGGATTTCCATCGCGAGGTTAATCCCCAGGATGGCGGGACTGTCATATGAGGAAAGATTGGAAAGACTGGGCTTGTATTCACTGGCATTTAGAAGGATGAGAGGGAGTCTTATAGAAAGGTATAGAATTATAAAAGTACTGGACAAGCTAGATGCAGGAAAAATGTTCCCAATGTTGGGGGAGTCCAGAACAAGGGGCCACAGTCGAAGAATAGAGGAGAGGCAATTTAAAACTGAGATGAGGAAAAATGTTTTCACCCAGAGAGTTGTGAATTTGTGGAATTCTCTGCCACAGAAGGCAGTAAAGGCCAATTCACTGGATACATTTAAAAGAGTTAGATAAAGCTCTAGGGGCTAGCAGAATCAAGGGATATGGGAAGAAGGCAGGCACGGATTACTGATTGTGGATGATCAGTCATGATCACAATGAATGGCGGTGCATGCTTGAAGGGCCAAATGGCCTCCTCCTGCACCTATTTTCTATGTTTCTATCTCCCACATAATTGTGTGTAAATTAACTGACACATTTACTATATGGCTGAACGGTACATTTCCTTATTTTGGTGTAAGACTCTGTGAGAAGGAACATGAAAAGCTGTTGTCTTGTCCTTGAGGACGCATGTCACCACTCCAGTTCTGAAGTGACTGAGGCTAGTGTGGGAAAGTCCTTTACGGGTTTTGCCATGAGTGGGGCACGCGGTGCTTGACCTGGAGAGCGGGTAGGCTGTTTTGGCGATGGTGTGTTCCTATTACCATTCCTTCTTGGCTTATGTGTGCTCTTGACACCTAGACTCGAGATTCTTGGTGCTATCCCAAATGCTCCCTTTCCACATTGAGCAATTGGTCGGGAATTCCCAGGAACTGGTGATAATGTGGCATTTTTCAAGGACATCCTTGAATCTTTTCCTCTGGCTTCCTGGCAATTTATTTATGCGATAGCGTTTGGAATGGAATATTTCTTTCTGAAGTCTGATATCAGGCATAAGAATGGCATAGTCTGTCCGCTAGCACTAACTGAGTGTTTGTAGAGTCTTGATGCTGGTGATGTTGACTTCAGAAGGCTCTCATTTAACTTTTTTTCTCTGTTTCCAGCCGGGCAACCTAGGCAGCTTTTTAGGTTGCCAAATGAGTTTAGGTGGTCATTTAAGACGGCTTGCATGACACGTGCGATAATGTGCTCAGACGAAGTGCGTAGTTATCAGTCGGAATTATGCTCAATGAAGCATTCACATATTATTTATGCTTCAAATAAAGTCACAAACTAAACATATTCACCAATCAAGACTTGATATATACCACAATGACATGCAGCAAAATTATAATACAGTATATACAGTATCTGTATAAACAGTGGACAAGCAAATAAAGATGTTCCCAAACCGGAAACCCTGGATGAACAAGGAGGTTCAGGATCTGCTAAGGGCACGCAACAACGCCTTTAAATCCAGGGACACTTCTGCTTACAGTGCGGCCAGGTCGAACCTGAACAGAGGCATAAAAAAGGCCAAAGTCATCCACAGGCAAAGGGTAGAAGACCACTTCAATACCGCGGACACCAGAAGCATGTGGCAGGGTGTCAGGGACATCACTGACTACAAGAGCAGCCCCGCCTGCCCCCACGGTGATATCACGCTGGCCAACGAACTAAACACCTTCTTTGCCCGGTTCGATACTGGCAACACCACCAGGTGTGGAATAACCCCGGCCATAGCGGAGGGACAGGCCTTAACACTGAGCACTCAGGAGGTACAGTGCGCTCTGCGTAGGATCAATCCACGCAAGGCTGCAGGCCCGGATGGAGTCCAGGGAAGAGTATTAAAGGACTGTGCTGGACAGCTGGCGGAGGTATTCACGAGAATCTTCAATCTATCTCTATCTCTGGCAATGGTCCGCAAGTGCCTGAAAACAGCCACCATAGTGCCGGTGCCGAAAAAGTCCAAAATCACCAACCTCAACGACTACCGGCCGGTTGCCCTGACTCCAATCCCCATGAAGTGCTTCGAAAGGCTGGTCCTCTCCCATATTAAATCCAGCATCCCTGCCTCACTGGACTCCCATCAATTTGCATACAGGGCAAATAGATCGACAGAGGATGCCATCTCTCTGGCCCTTCACACTGTCCTGACTCACCTGGACAGACAGGGCACGTATGTGAGGATGCTCTTCATTGACTATAGCTCTGCATTCAATACGGTCATCCCCACCAAGCTCACCACCAAACTCCAACAGCTAGGCCTCAGCTCACCGATATGCGCTTGGATCCTGAACTTTCTCACGGAGCGACTGCAGGCAGTGAGACTGGGCCCGCACCTGTCCTCCACCATCACCCTGAGCACCGGCACACCATAGGGTTGTGTACTAAGCCCCATGCTCTACTCCCTCTTCACTCACGACTGTGTCCCTGCATTCGACACCAACACCATCGTGAAGTTTGCAGACGACACAACAGTGATTGGGCTGATCACCAACGGTGATGAAACAAACTACAGAGCGGAGGTGCAGAACCTGGCGGACTGGTGCGCCAATAACAACTTGGCACTAAACACCTCCGAGACCAAGGAGCTGATTATTGACTTCAGGAGGTCCCATTCTGGAGAATACGCCCCAATCTCCATTTACGGGGAAAGTGTGGAGAGAGTGTCCAGCTTTAAGTTTCTGGGCACTCACATTTCAGAAGACCTCACATGGTCCACAAACAAGACTGGTCTGCCCCAACAGCTGCTGACAACGTTCTACCGCTGCACCACAGAGAGCATACTAACGTATGGCATCTCTGTGTGGTATCTCAGCTGCACGGAGGCGGAGAGGAGAGCTCTTCAGCGCGTCGTCAACAGAGCGCAGCGGATCATCGGGACAGAGCTACCAGCCTTGGAGGGCATCTACCACACGCGGTGCCTCAGGAAGGCCCTCAGCATCCATAAGGACTCATCACACCCCTACCACGGTCTGTTTCAACTACTTCCCTCCGGCAGACGTTACAAGGCCTTCTACGCCCGAACCTCTAGACTCAGAACAGTTTTATCCCAAGAGCTATAGCGGCTCTGAACCGGCCCTAATGAGTGCCCCCCCACCCACTCCATTTGGACAGTCTCCCTCAGATGGTCACGTCAATCAATTCAGCTTGCTTATTTATGTATTGTATTTATTTACCTTTCTTGTACATCAGTGGAGCTGCACACTAAATCTCGTTGCACTGACGTGTAATGACAATAAAAGATATATTATTATTATTATTATTATTATCTCAACTCTTTTTACATGTTGCAATGAATGCAATTTATATTATTTATTTCCACTTCAAAACAAAAATGTGGTTAGATTATTCAGCATATAATCAACCTCAGTGAGACCAAGCGCAGGCTTGGCGATCGCTTTGCACAACACCGCCACTCAGTTCGTAATAACCAACCTAATCTCCAGGTGACTCAGCAATTCAACTCTCCCTCCCATTCCGAATTCTGTCCTGGGCCTCCTCCATGGCCAGAGTGAGGCCCACCGTAAATTGGAGGAGCAGCACCTTATATTTCGCTTGGGCAGTTTACACCCCTGCGGTATGAACATTGACCTCCAATATCAGGTAGCCCCTGCTTTCTCCTCCCCTTCCCAGCTCTTCCTCAGCCCACTGTCTCCGCAGGGCTGCCACCTCTCACTCATTGAGCGTGAGACTCACGCATTTGACGAAATTCTCACGCTCTCACGCTGATGACAGAAGTTCCCACGCTTTTAAAAAAACCATATATATAAATAAATAGATCCACGCTCATCAATGAGAATAGTTGGCGGGTTCCCCGTAAAGACCGAGCAATTGGTTTAAGCCCATCGTACACTATTTAAAATGTAGACAAAAATGCTGGAGAAACTCAGCGGGTGAGGCAGCGTCTATGTCCGAGTTTGACTGAATGTGACGAATAAAACTGATTGTATTGTATTGTTGACTCTTCTTCAGACTCTAGCATTTTTCCAGCATTTGTGTCTATAGATGCTGCCTCACCCGCATTCACATTACCTTGCAGATGGTGTCTTAGGTAAGACACGCCCCCCCCCCCCCCCCCCCCCCCCCTTGCAATTTCTCCCTTGCTCCCTTGCAATTTCTCACTCTCAATGCTGAACATGTAAAATAGCAGAATTACATTTTGTTTGTAAGGTTGCTTTATGTTTAAAGAGAAGTTGAGTTGTTTTTTCACTACTTTGTGTTGAACTATATTACGTTGAATATGAGGCAGAACTCGAAATGAACATGGGAACAAGATTGAGAATTTGAATGACAGGTGATTTGAAATTTTGGAGTCCTGCTTCTAGACTGAATATAGGTGTTCTGCAAAGCTGTTGTTCAATCTGTCTCCCAACTCGGAGGAGTGAATATGGTATACAAGATGCAAGTAAATTGCAGCTTCAGCTGGAAACAGTGCGTTGGTGACATGAAAGTAACATAAAACTATTGTAAAATAAATTGCAAATGTTGAGTCTGAAATTTTGAAAAAAACAAAATCCTTAAATGTATGGAAGAGCAGAAATCAGCAGAGATAGGAAGACGGAAGGTACAATAGTGCAAGTAAAAAATGGTAATATAATTACAGGCAAGGGAACAGAAGCCTAGAATTGGTAGAAGTGGCAGATTGCAATTTCTCACTCTCAATTCTCACCCAATGTTGGCAGCCCTGTCTCTGCCTCTTTCTTTCTTCTTCCCACCCCCACCCTCACATCAGTCTGAAGAAGGGTCTCGACCCGAAATGTCGCCTATTTCCTTCGCTCCATAGATGCTGCCTCACCCGCTGAGTTTCTCTAGCATTTTTGTATACTCATTCGCACAAGTTCTGTTATTCCACTTTCCTCACTCACTCCCTACACATTAGGGGCAATTTTACAGAGACAAGTTAACCTACAAAGTCAATGCGTCTTTGGGATGTGGGAGGAAACCCACACGCTTGCAGGGAGAATGTACACAGACAGTGCCCGAGGACAGGATCGAACACAGATCTTTGGTATGTGAGGCAGCAAGTCCACCAGCTGCGCCACTGTATTTTGTTTTCCAACACGCAAAATGTTATACATTGATAACTTGTGTCTACATACCATAGACCATATATATACACAATAAATAAACAGATAAAGTGCAATAGGCTGTTATTTTTCAGAGTTTGGTGGTGGAGGGTCCACTCCAGTTCAAATTCCATTTGTAATATTTTTGGAGGACCAGGAAACCAAGAAGCAAGAGTTACTGCAGGGAGTTACTCCAGCTCCAGGGAGTGATTCTGCGTTGGTTTTCAGCAGTCGCAGCGAGGCGGCGACCGGACAGCAATGGCAGCCAGATCTCCCACAATGCATAGGGAGGGAGAAAGTGCCTGGCGCAGACCAGTTGCTGTGACAGTGCGCATGTGCAGGGCGACCGATGATATGCTGGCCGTGGTTGTGCGCATGTGCAGGCCGTGGTTGTGCGCATGTGCAAGGCGGCTGGTCGTGCCAGCGGATGAGGAGCGGGCGGAGAGCGGAGAACCGGCAGCCCGGCACGGATACAGATGACGGGCGGAGACGGAGAGTGACAGAGAGAGAAAGAGATAGAGAGGGGGGCCCCACTCAGAGTTGAACGATAGGTGTCCCGGGTGCTTGCAAAGCCGTGCAAAATGGCACGGCGTTTAGGTTGCCCAGCAGGACTAGGTGGCCATTGGCACCCTGGCAACCGTTAATTTAGAGCCCTGGATCTTTCTGGATTTTGTAGAGTCGGCATTAATAGTACCTCTCTAGTGCTTTGTGATGCCTGCTCTAGGTTGTCTAAATCTCAAGCATCTAGGGTCTTTGCCCACTAGACCATGTCTTCAATCTCGTCTTGATCTTCAATCGTCATTTCAGATGACCAAATGGTATAGTGTTGCACTGAGGGGGGTGTTGCATTTATTATGTTACCCAACATATGGGATGTGCACCATAGCTTCAGAGTCTTGTGCAGACTTTTATTGGCAGGAGGTGATCTTGTGTGGCAGGGGCAAGCTGGTTTTGTAAATGTTGAGTGTAAGACTCGTCCTCTCATATACTTTGGTGAAGAAGTTGACGATGGCTTGGAACTCTGCTTCCAAATGCATGTGTTCCCGAGCATTGTCTGCACGCAGCCACTCAATGACTCAGGTTGGGGTGACCTTGGTTCTGAGTTCAGGCAATGTACGTTGACCTGTTTTCCATTAGTATTATAGATTAGTTACACTCCATTGGGCATCTTGTACCTTGTGACTGGAAGTATTTTTTAACCATTGAATTACATTACCTGTTTCAAGAGACTTCAGCAGAGAGCTGTCAGACATTATCGCCTAACTATCTTCCATTATGGTATCAGTGGAATATTTTTCCTGAAAGTTGTGAGAGGAAACAAATGAGCATGTTTAGGAAGAGGAAACGGATGAGTGCATTTAGGGAGAGCGACTGTTTTTTTTTTTAACCACCTCTTGCTTCTGCTACTCATCTTTGGTCAGGCTATTTTCACTTACTGGTAACTATATTGACTTTATTTTCAGTCTGGTGGCTAAAATGGCAGAGAATATTGATTAAAATCAGGAAATAAAACAGATTCTGAAGATGTGCAACTGATCAGGCAGCATCTGTGGACACAGAATCAGTTATGTTTTGAGTTGATTCTCCAAAGATTCTGCCTGAGTTCCTGGCCAGTTCCCCCACTTTCTGTTTTAATTCAGATTTACAGCTTCTGCATATTTCCGTTGTGAATTAAAACTGGGATTTTCTTGTGTAGGAAGGAACTGCAGATGATGGTTTATACAGAAGATAGACACAAAGTGCTGGAGTAACTCAGTGGGTCAGGCAGCATCTCTCGAGAAAAGTGATGCTAGTCAGAACCAAATCGTGTTCCAACCAAAATATCACCCATCCCTTTTCTCCAGATATGCAGCCCCGGCCTGCTGTGTTACTCCAGCATTTTGTGTCTATCTTCTGATTAAACCAGCATCTGAACAATATCTCTACTATTCACTTCAACCATTCTATTTTGTATAGTAAGCATGTATGTACAGCAGGCAGTGAAGAAAGCGAATGGCATGTCGGCCTTTATAACAAGAGGAATCGAGTATTGGAGCAAAGAGGTCCTTCTGCAGTTGTTCAAAGCCCTAGTGCGACCACACCTGGAGTATTGTGTGCAGTTTTGATCCCCTAATTTGAGGAAGGACATTCTTGCTATTGAGGGAGTGCAGCGTAGGTTTCCAAGGTTAATTTCAGGGATGGCGGGACTGTCATATGCTGAGAGACTGGAGCAGCTGGGCTTGTACACTCTGGAGTTTAGAAGGATGAGAGGGCATCTCATTGAAACATAAAAGTTTGTTAAGGGTTTGGACACGTTGGAGGCAGGAAACATGTTCCCGATGTTGGGGGAGTCCAGAACCAGGGGCCACAGTTTAAGAATAAGGAGTAAGCAATTTAGAACGGAGGAAACACTTTTTCTCACAGAGAGTGGTGAGTCTGGAATTCTCTGCCTCGGAGGGCGGTGGAGGCAGGTTCTCTGGATGCTTTCAAGAGAGAGCTAGATAGGGCTCTTAAAAATAGCAGAGTCGGGGGATATAGGGAGAAGGCAGGAACGGGGTACTGATTGGGGATGATCAGCCATGATCACATTGAATGGCGGTGCTGGCTCGAAGGGCCGAATGGCCTGCTCCTGCACTTATTGTCTATTGTATAGAGTTCCATATTTTCATGGCTCTAGGTAAAGAGGTTTCTTCAAAGTTTGTAATAGGATTTCTTATTTCGAAAGCCCCTCATGTCCTTTTCCTCATGAGAAAACATTTTCTCCATGTACAATCCATCAACAAAATCTCATAATTTTATCAAAATCTATTAGGTCATCACTCTTAATCTTTTCTCAAGAGAAAATTGGCATGTACCTAAAGTTCATGAAAGTGTTGGGGCTGTCCCACTTGGGCGACCTAATTGGCCAGTTTAGGAGCGTTTAGGGAAAAATATCACGTTGAAGACCTCCTTCGTCTATGCTGAAAGACTAGCTTAGACTGGCTACAACTAACTTCGGGAAAATTGGACACCGAATAGTGGAGAGTGAAGACGACCTCCTTCGATCTCCCTTCGACTATGATGAAGACTATCTACGACTACCTTCGACTACCCTCGATTACCTACGACTAACATTCCGACCTACTTCGACTAAACCTACGAGTAAAAAAGTATCGATTTTTTCCATGGTGACCTTTTTTTACTCGCGGGCATTTTTTATCATATACGCCGTGACCTAGCTGAGGCCTTGAGTACACGGGGACTACTCTCGAGCATGAAGGAGAGTTACAAAGACCTCTTATGACCTCGTGTCGACCATGCTGCGAGTATGAGTCGAGGGCAAACTCGCCAGAACTCGCGGATTAGGCCGCCCAAGTGGGACAGCCCCTTTAGGTAAAGTGAGGTATGGCTGGTGTTCCTAAAACCAAGGGTCCCAGTCCCCAAACAAGTGGTTAGTTATTCAAGGCTGAGCTGAGAAGAATTTTATACAGCCAGATGGTGATCAGTATTTGAAATTCTTTGGAAAAGGGGATGTGGTGGCTCATTCTCTGACTTTATTAAGATAGAGTACAATAGATTTTGATTATTCTGGAAACAAAGGGATAAGAGATCAGTCAAGCCTGAGGCAAAAGATAAGCCATAAATGTATTGAATCGCAGTGCACACGAGGGGCCAAGAACCCCAAGTTTACTTATGCTTTTTATGCTCACAGCGCATCTTAGTTATTGTAAAAATAATCTGATTAAGGAACATATTGAGGATGTTGTTAACAAATGCCAATTCCATTTCAGATAAAGAGGTCTCCAATTTATAACATAGCTTTTACTCAATTAAAAATAAAATTGCTGGAAGCATGTAGGACAACATCTACATGTAGAAGAGAGAAAATAAATAGTTCCATTGACCTAAAGGATTGAGCATATTTCTTTCTCTGCAAGTGCTGCCTAACCTGTTGGATAGTTCTACCATTTCCTGTTTTGATTCCAGATTTCCTGCAATGTAAAAGTAATAAATTTGGACCTTGCGTGCAAGTTTATTATGAGTGTCAGCATGTAGAAATTATCTTGCTTGCATGCCCAAATTATTTTCAGTGCCGATGTTGGGAAAACATTTCTGTAAATCAAATGCCATCATTTTAAAATATTAGTCGTCTGAATTTGTGTAAATGGCGAAGCAGGTGGAACTTCCATAATGGCAGAATGCATAATCTGGACTGAACCTAAGGTATGATCTGCGCCACATTGTCCAACCAGGTGTTGGATGACAAGGGAAAATTGATTGAAGCTTCATATTTGTAGTTAATGTGTGGATTTAAGATGAGGTTTGAGACTGGATGGTGTATTCTTTAACTGAAAAGCTTAATGTAAATGAAACTATTTAATGAAGAAATGAATTGGCACCCTTTCATCAACTTGCCTATCATTCATAAAACAATAATACATAATGGTCATGTGTAGGAAGGAATTGCAGATGTTGGTTTATATCGAAGATAGACACAAAATGCTGGAGAAACTCAGCGAGACAGGCAGCATTTCTGGATCGAAGGGATGGTGACATTTCGGGTCGAAATCTTTCTTCGTACTGGAAGAAGGGTCTCGACCTGAAACGTCACCCATTCTTTCTATCCAGAGATGCTGCCTGTACCGCTGAGTAGCTCCAGCATTTTGTGTCTCTCTTAAATACACAATGGTCAGTGCTTTGACAGGATATATTATGAACAAACACTGGACATTTTCTCAAGAATGTCCATTACATTTCAAAATGGAAGTTTCTTATAGTTTGTTTAATTTGATTTATGTATTTCCAAAATAATAGCACAGTTGAGTGGTGGTTGGGTTATTTTGCATCAGCCCTGATTACAGACCTGGGGATATGTGTTCATAGTTCACCATGGAAGTGGACAGCTTCAGTTCTGTTCAGGTCTCGGGCAATTGGAGATTGGTGTTGAATGCTGGCCTTGTCACCAAAACGTATCTACTGGTTAGTTGTGTCCCACACCCGGCAGGAACTACAGTCACTGATGGACCGCTTCTATCGGGCATGCAAGGACTTTGGGCTGACCATTAGCCTGAAGAAGATGAATTAGATTAGATTAGATTAGATTAGATAGCCTTTATTGTCATTCAGACCGAAGTCTGAACGAAATTGAAGCAGTCATACATACAATACAATACAATAAAAAACAACAATAAACACATATTAACATCCACCACAGTGAGTCCACCCAACATCTCCTCACTGTGATGGAGGCAAAAGTCTTAGGTCTCCAGTCTCTTCCCTCCTCTTCTCCCTCTGCGCTGAGGCGATACCCCCCGGGCGATGTTACAACTGTCCCGCGGCTCAAACACCGCGGCCCGGGGTGGTCGAAGCTGCCGCCCACCAGTCCTGCTGACACAGCCGCTGGCCCGCGGCCGAACCCCAGACTCAGGCCACCGCCGCCAGAACACCGTCCCAGCCACCGGAGCACCGTTCCAGCCCCGAGCCGGATCGCCCTCACGTGAGTGCCGTTACCGTCTCAGCCTCGCGCCAGGCCGCCCCGACTGGGCGCCGCTCCTCCCTCGGTCTGGGCCGCCCCGACTGGGCGCCGCTCCTCCCTCTGGCTGGGCGCCCGACTGGGCGCGATCCTCCTAGGGGCTTGGTGCCGCCCGACCGGGCCCGCTCCTCCCTAGGGATGGGCGCCCCGACCGGGAGCGCCGCATCCTCACTCGGCTGGGCCGCCCCGACAGGGCGCCGCTCCTCCCTCGGGCTGGGCCGCCCCGACCGGGCCCGCTCCTCCCTCGGGCTGGGCCGCCCCGATCAGGGCGACGCTCTCCCTTCGGGCGGGCCGCCCCGACTGGGCACCGCTTCTCCTCGGGGCTGGGGCCGCCCCGATCGGGCGCTAGCCTCTCCATCGGGCTGGGCCGACCAGACTGGGGTCCGCTCCTCCCTCAGGGCTGGGAACGTCCGCAACCTCCCGAGCTCGGCCCACTCCGACGGGAGCCACGTTCCTTCCTCGGGCCGGCCGTCCTCACTGGGAGCATCACAGCCCTCTCACGGAAGCCCTGTCCAGCCCCGAGCCGGGCCGTCCTCCACCGGGAGCGAGCTCAGTGCGAGTCCTGGCGGGCTCTACCTCCTGAGCCTCGAGGTCGCCAGCTCCGCCATTAGGCCTCGGCGCAGACGGAGGCAGAGAAGAGGAATACGACAAAAAAGTCGCATTCCCCCGCAGGGAGAGACAGCAAGCCCCGTTTCAACCCCCCCCCCCCCCCAAACAGAAACTAAAAACCAAAACTAGACTAACCAAAACGAAAATAAACAACCCAAAAAACACAACACAAACAGGACTGCCAGAGAGCCGCTGCAGCCAGAGCCGCGCCGCCACTGGGATGCAAATGATGAAATGTTTTGAGACGGGATACAGAGGCGCCGCCTGTCATCACCATCGACTACAAAATTGATGCCGTCCATCAGTTCACGTACCTCGGCTCCACCATCACCGACAACCTCTCCTTGGGCACAAAGATTGATAAGAGGATAGGGAAGGCAGCTACAACTCTCGCTCGCCTCACAACTCGAGTGTGGACCAACCCAACGCTGACAGTAAAGACAAAGATAGCTGTCTACAATGCCTGTGTCATCAGCACGCTGCTATATGGCAGTGAGACATGGACTACAAATGCCAGGCAGGAGAGAAGGCACAACACCTTCCACCTGAGAAGCATCCGCCGTATCCTGGGCATATCCTGGCAAGACAGAGTGTCCAATGCTGAGATCCTGTCTCGCGCTGGCCTTCCCAGTATGTACACTCTACTCTGGCAACGCAGACTGCAGTGGCTGGGCCATGTCCACCGCATGGAGGATGGCCACATTCCAAAAGGCATCCTCTATGAAGAGCTGACATCTGGGAGGAGAACCATCGGCCACCCCCAGCTACGTTACAAGGATGTCTGCAAGAGAGATATGAAGGCGCTCGGCATCGATGTGGAGTCCTGGGAGAGCCTTGCAGCTGACCGCACGAGGTGGAGAGGTACTTTGAACCAACATCTCAAAACGGGGGAAGAGAAACTGTTGAACGCAGCGGCAGACAAGAGGGCACGCAGAAAGGAGCGCAGCAACTTCAACAAACCAGGGACCCCACACAAATGTGACCTTTGCGACAGAGACTGTCACTCCTGCATTGGTCTCTTTAGCTACAAGTGACGTTGCTCCAGTCGAGGTTTGGAGCAAGCAGCCAACAACCAGGATGCATCACCCATGGTCAGTCATGACCGAGGGGGGCCTACCATAGTGATTGAAATATCCACCTAAATTATTTATGAAATTGCTGGGTTCTGACTTTTGAACCCACAGCATTTTGACTCTGGGGCATGAATCATGTAATCAGGAAAATTCAGAGAGTTTTTAGTTTCCTGGTGGCCAAGAGTACAGTGTGCTTACTATTGTGGATCAGGGATGATTTCATGAAGTTATTTTTGTCTTGATTCTTTTGGCTTTTGTGGTTTCGAGGCATTTGCAATAGATAAATGCCTTTCAGCCACAGATGAGTAAAGCAAGTAGAAAATGTAATTGCTATATTTATAGGTATTTACACACGATGAGATCATTATATAGCTCTCAATTATTTTAATTCCTTTTAATAATCTGTCATTTACTACCCATGCTTCTCTGCAACCACTCATCCATTCCAGTATTTATACACCTTTCCTAAGTTTTTGCCTAATTCTTATGCTTTGTCAACTCTTCCCTCTGGAAATTATTGTATGAAAGACACCACGTAAGTACTGTATAGGTGCTGCATTTGATTCAGAGCAGGACAGCACAGGGACAAGCCCTTCGACCCACAATATCTATGCTGAGCATGGTGTTAAGTTAAACTAATCTTCTCTGATCCATATCCCTATGTTCCTTGCATATCCATGTGCCTATCCAAAAGCTTCTTAAACATCCAAGTTTGCTCAACCTCTCATACTTAATATGCTATAATCTAGTAAAACCTCTTTTGCACCCTCTCCACATCCTCCTTATTGATTGAGTTTTCACTTGTAGAACAGACACTTGTGTAATTCTTTTTCTCTTTCAGTTCATTTCTTATCTCTGAAATGTAAAAAAAATGTTTTTATTTCCCATGATATTCTAACTGTTGCATTCCTGACCAATTAAACTGCCAGGCCTTGGCATCGATTTGGGTGGTTGATGATTATTTGCAAGTAATTTAAGAGTCTGTGATAATAATTTATAATGTACTGTTGCTTACTATTATTCAATAAATGTGTACCCATTTTAAAGTCTGCTGATGAATTTTCAGTCTTGTTCAATCACCTGTTTGCTTATTTGTGGGACTGGATTGTTTTTATTGTTATTATGTGTGAAATGTTTTAAGTTTCATGTGCGATGCTCCGGTATTCCCTGGGAAACGTCTTCTCATTTTGCACTGTACAACTGTTGCTTTGCAAGATGACAATAAAGATTGATTGATTGTTAATGCTTCGTATTGATTGATTTCAAAGTAGGTGTAAATTTTAGCCAAGTTTGTACTTCAGTATTTGTTCACACCTCATTAAAATGTAATATCTCAATGAAGAATTTGTAACCGCTGATGAGATGAAGATGTAATTGATAAATGTGTGTTGGTTACTTGGTTTTATCTTGCACTGTGTATGAAAGATGGCGACAGTAGCATTGATCTAAGTGGTGGACATTGATTGCATGGAATGAATTATACATTTCTTCATCTGACTGTGCAAGAAGTATGCTAGTTAGAGGTTTGCAGCTGTTCATTTAGTATTGGATTCTGGGAGTTAGACCAAGGTAGAATCCTCCCAAACTGGAGGGATAACAAAATACTGACAATAATTGATGTATTGGATAGAAAGAATCAGAATTGATATCATGGATTAATGAGTTTTAATCACAATTTGTGTTGATTGAAGAAAGGCAATCAACCTGAAACATTAATTATGCTTTTCTTTCCACAAATGTTGCATGACTTGTGCATTTTTAATATTTATATTTCTATGGTACAGAATCTGACGAATTTTATTCTGCTTGCACGTGTTCAATTGATCCTCTTGATCTTTTCTGACTTTTTCATTTTTGGGGATCTGGACTACATTAACAAGGCCAGTATTTGTAGTCCATGTCTAATCGTCCTTGTTCATCTGAGTAGCTTGTTGTGCCATTTAAGAGCAGCCACATTTCACTTCCAACAATCCATACAGTTCATTTATTTAAGCAAGTCATGGATCACACATATGCTGCATGTCTAAATTATTGAAATTAGTTTTGTCTTCACTTCTGAAGGAGACTGTTATACTGCACGGAAACGGGACCCACTAAGAATATGCTAACTTTTCCATCTGCACTGAACTATATTGTTTGTTTTGTTTTTGTTTTTGTCTTTTGTTTTTTTACCTTGTTTGGAATGTGTTTATTTTTGTGTGGGACTAAAGATGGAAATTAGCCACTGGCTACAATCTTGCATATTACATGCAAATGTTTTATTAATATGCACTGTCCCTAATAAAATCAAATCAAAATCAAATCAAACTCTTTTTCCTACATTAGGTCCATATCTGTCTATGCCTTGTCTATCTAAGTATCTGAATAAATGCCTCTTAAACGTAGTGATTGTATCTGATTCCACCACGACCTCTGGCAACTTTTTCCAGATCTTCTTCTTCTTGCGTATGGCGTGCACAGCCTAAAGTTGTCGGTCAACTTGTTCTATTTGAACTATTGGTTTGTGCACATCGGGTTGATTGCATTAGTCGAAACAAGATGGATCATGTGAAGGTTGTAATCTCCCACCCGACTTTCCAGATATCAGCTACTCTCTATGTTTAAAAGCAAGATATATTCTCTGCAAAACTCCTTTAAAACTGCTTCAGCTCGATTTAAACCCATGCCTGCATGTGAATGATACCTCTGCCATGGTAAAAGGATTTTAATTATCTACCATACTTATGCCTCTCTTTCATACTTCCACCAGGTTATCTCTCTGCCTCATTTGCTCCAGGGAACACAAGCCCAGCCTATCTAATATTTTCCCATAACTAAAGTAATCCCATTCTGGAAACATTCTGGTGAATCTCCTCTGGCTAAGAAATGCACAGAACCAAGCTTGTGGACTGAGTACATTTTTTTCGGAATGATCATCTTAACTTTCAATCCGAAAAAGGGTACTGACCTGTAATATCACCTATCCATTCTTTCCCCATGAAACCCACTGAGTTCCTCCAACGCTTTGTGTTTTGCTCAAGATTCCAGCATCTGCAGTTTCTTATATCTCCATCATGTTATCTTTGTTTGGTCTCAAAAGTATGTGGGAGACAATGTTATAAGCAGAAAATAAGATTATACCATAATGGAAAGAGTGCATTGTTTCTGTTAGGAGTGTTTGTCTTTTGGACAATGAAACTGCCTGGTGTTCTGTCTCTTGCACTTGTTTGATTTGATGATCAATTGTTAAGGATGATGGATTGAATATGCTAAATTGTTACATAAATGGAGTGTGTAGAAAATATGATCATTCTGCATTTAACCAGGAAAAAGACCCATAACCCACTAGAAATAATGTTTTCTTCATTAAAGACATCTTATTAGGTAAGTTCAATGTCATTTTCTCATCCCAAAATCTATTTGAAATCTTGTCATGTAGGTATCTAGTTTCTAATGTCAACAGTATAAAATTATACAATTGATTTCTCCACAGTTGTTTATTGAAACATTTCATCTGCATTTTTAGAACAAGTTGCACGCATCTAAGCGGGTGACTTGCCTATAATTTTTACCATCATGATATTTAACCGTATCTTCCACATTTTCGGATTTTAAATTTTCACGTGGCAAATTGCTGAAAAGGTCTCTTTGTGGAATCTAGATTTGACTGAATAGGCAAAAGAGCCTCGTGTCATCTTAACCAATTAGATTATAGGGCTGTGAAATTAATATTGAAAAGTTTGGGAAGGAAATATAAAACCATAATATTTTAGTATCAAATTTATGAAGAGGAGGACAATTAGATTAAGAATGCTGAAAAATATGGAATAAATTTAAACTATTTTAGACATCAGATTGTTGAAAGAATACCTAGATAAAAATGTACAAGACATGTTAGTGCTGAGTTATTTCATAATTCATATGAATACAGTAATTTCCCGGTGTTTAAAGTGATGCAGACATTGAGATACTAAGGACAAAGTCCGACAGAAATTTTGGAATATGTGAATTTTAATCACTAATCTCAAGTTGTAACATTTGCAGAATAATAATGAGACACACCATTAGCATCATGGCCACCTGAATGCAATATTGAGGACATTCAGCTTCCCACTGTACAGCTGTCATACAGAGATTACAGGGTTTGCATTATTTATAGTTATTGAGTATCATGATTTTCCATTGGCTCACATCAAACAACCCTGTACACTTGTGATCTTTGTTAGATTAAAAGTGGGAGAAGTTTTCTGATGGTGCAAGATTATTTTTTAAAGGTGGTGATGCCACTGGGACTGAGAAACTGAACAAAAGGCCTGAAAATATATGCTACCAGAGTTTTAAACTCGTACAATTGTTGTTACAATGTAAATCCATTTTTAGAGTGGTTACCTTGGTAAAACCTGTCCAAAAAGTAGTTTTAAGAAATGAAAGATGGCTTCCCTGTTCTTTGCCTAATTCTGCATTTGTTCTGATCGAGCTTGAAAATTAATAAGCAAGTCTTTTCATTAATGAGATTAGTTTAATGCATTTTCATGAGGCTAAAGCCCTTCAGACATAGCTGAGTCTCAGCTGGTTATAACCGAGAAGCTGTGCCTTTGTCTCTGCTGAGTTAATTGATCTCAGTTGTGCCAACATTAATGGTGCCGCATCTGTCTTTGCTGCCCAACTTCAAGGAGAGAAGAAAATCGACCAGCATCGGTGCTCCTGATTGCTGTTGACTAACCCCAGTGAGATGGGTATGCAAGGTTGTCTAATGGTTTAAGTCTGCCTGCAGCACTACTGCATTTGATTACCATATGGTATCCTTGGAAGTGATTGGTCAAATAGCTTGTTAGCAACTGCTTTCAATCTGAAAAGTGAAAAATGTCATTTGGATTAAGTTTTAAAGGGTGACTACTGACCCACATTACCATAATTCAGCACAAATTGATGCTTGAGGAAAAAATTGAACATAAAGTAACTATTCAACTGATTTGCTTTTAATTCATCTCTAGTCTCTAATTAAAGAGTGCATTATTGTCTCGCTGTTAATTTGGAAAGTTTTCCATAGTAAAGTAACTTTATTGTAATAAAACTCATGATAAAGATTTTGGCCTGGCAACTCTTCAGCACTCTGAAAGGCACATTAATTGCTCAGATCAATACCATAAAATTATACAATACAATACAATACCTTTTATTTGTCATTTGAACCTCACATGAGGTTCAAACAAAATTTGGTTTCTGCAGCCATACAAAAAAAGAACCAAGACACACACCAACACAATTCAATTCACATAAACATCCATCACAGTGAGTCTCCTCCTCACTGTGATGGAAGGCAAAACTTAAACATATCTCTCCCCTGCACTCCCCTCTCCCCCCCCATGTCAGAGTCAAAGACAGAGTCAAAGCCCCCGGAGGGCGATGTTAAATGTCCCGCAGCCATTAAAGCCACGCCGGGTGATGCAAGGCCACGCACCGGGTCTTGGTGTTGGAGCCCCGGCGGGCTCTTGGTGTTGGAGCCCCAGCGGGCGCTCACAAAGTCCCGCGGCCATTCCAAGCCGTGCGGGGTGATGATGTCAGGCCCCGCTCCAGGTAATCTTCAACCCTGCAACTCGGGCGGGTGAAGTCGCTGCTGCAGAAGCCCCGAAAAGCGGTCTCCCAGCAGGGACCCGTGGGCTCCCGATGTCACCGTCCACTAGACCTGCGGTTGGAGCTTCCGAATCTCCGGGGGTCGGGCTGCAGCAGCGCGCCACCACCGCTCCACCCGCTCCGGACTCGGCCAGCTCCGTGATGGTGAGTAAATCCGCAGCTCCGCGACTGGAGCCCCAGGTCATTCCTGTTGGAGGCCGCTCCACGTTGCAGCCCCAACGACAACGGAGACCCGTCAAAGAAAAGGTTGGGTCTCCCGTGCAGGGGAAAGACCTTAAAGTTCCCCCACCCCACCCCACCCCCACACACATACGCCGACAAAAAAACCCAATAAAAACTACATAGAACAAGACAGAAAACAATAAAAAGACGGACGGACTGCAGAGGCCGCTGCTGACAAGAGTCGCGCCGCCCACCGTATATTAGATACGCGGTTGAAAGGTCTGTCCACTCACTCCACAAGTAGACAAAAACTGTTTGTGTGATTGGATTAGGTGAGGAGACAGATTGTGCAGAGTGCAGGAGTTTCACCTATCGATGGAGTGGATGAGGGTAGATCAGACCCTCAGGACCAAGGTGGGGCTCGTATTTGACTTGTGGGTTGAGCAAGTAGCATCAATGAGTTAGGGATGTGGTAGTTTTGACCAGTGATGATATTTGGTAAGCCCAGGGGAAAAGCTGTCTTGGAGCTGTTGTGCCTTCGTACATCAAGTTGAAGCTAGATCCCAGCACCAGACGTTTTGGACGATCCCCTTTAAATCAGGGATGTTTTATTTCTAGAGATACAGCATGGGAACAGGCCCTTCAGCCCATCAGCTATCCCCACATATTAACACGATCCTGCATCCACTAGGGAAAATCTTTACATTTACCAAGCCAATTAACCTACAAACCTGTAGGTCTTGGTGTGTGGGAGGAAACCGAAGATCTCAGAGAAAACCCATGCTGTCACGGGGAGAATGTACAAACTCCATACGGACAGCACCCGTAGTCAGGATCAAACCCGGGTCTCCGGTGCTGCAAGTATTGTAAGGCAGCAACTCTACCTCCGTGCCACCCCACTGCTTCATTTACATACTTCAATTAAATTTGTTGGTTTTTAGATATTGTGCATTATTGGACATTAGTGTGCATGTCTGGGTGCTTCTGTGGAATAGCAATGCCATGTATGTGGAAGAGCAGGAGGAAAGAGGGGTCTGAGCAGTTCCTGCTTTCATTGCCTCATCACACCTCGCAGATTGGTTACCCATAGTTATTTTATTGCAATAGAATTTCTAGCAACATGCTTTTTATTCCCATTTTGTTTTAATTAAACTTTTGTTAGCCACTATGCAAATTGACCATCCAACATTGATTCAGAATTATCCAAATCTCGACACATGGCACTTGTAACATTGCAACTATATTTTCACTATTTATATGTTTACCATTACTTCCAACAAGGAATCATTGGAAGTACTGCCTTTGTCAGTAATGCCACACTAAATGATTACCTGCAAGTATTTTAAATTATGAAATACAAATACATAAAAATGAGTACGTCAAGCTCCCTATAAATCAAAAAAGATTTTTTTTCTTCTAATGACATAATTATTTTTTTCCAGCAAGCAAATTGCTCCAAAGCCATTATTCAAATTCGAAATGATGAATCAATGTTGGATGGTCAATTTGCATAGTGTAACCCCTCAAACCCGTTCTGCCATTTAATATGATCATGGTTGGCCTGATTGTAACCTCCCTTTTATTATATGTATGACTGCAAGGCACACAATTTTGTTCAGACCGAAAGGTCATAATGACAATAAAGGATACTTTACTTTTTACTTTTTTTTGCATTCCAGTCTACCAGTGATAACTTTTCACCCTTTTGGGTATTTGCACATCCTCCCTGTGACGACATGACTTAAGGGTTCAATCAATGGCCTTAGTATGTAGGGGATGGATGAGAAAGCGGGATGACATAGGATTAGTGTAAATGGGTGAGCAATAGTTGGCGTGGACATGTAAGCCGAAAGGGCCAGTTTTCACGATGTATCAGTATTTTTGGATCAGTATATCAGCCTTTTGTGAGTCATACACTGGGACAACCAGATCTATCTGCAATTTCCCATAGTTTCACTAATGTGCTTTTTATTTTTCCTGCCAAAATGGATGGTATCATATTTTCCCACATAACAGTCCATTTGCAGGATGTTCGCCAACTCGCTTGTATTCCTATCCCTGTCCTCTTCAAAATGTATTTTCATTCCCATCTTTGTGTCATCACACAGAGAGTGGTGAATCTCTGGAATTCTCTGCCACAGAAGGTAGTTGAGGCCAGTTCATTGGCTATATTTAAGAGGGAGTTAGATGTGGCCCTTGTGGCTATGGAGAGAAAGCAGCTACAGGATACTGAGTTGGATGATCAGCCATGATCATATTGAATGGCGGTGCAGGCTCGAAGGGCCGAATTGCCTACTCCTGCACCTTTTTTCTATGTTTCTATCACCGAATTTAGCAAAGATGTCATTGGTGCTTCACCAAATCATTTATATAACTTGTTGAAACCGCCAGCACCAATCCGTCTGGTACACCAATTGTTCAATCTCGCTAAACAGAAAAGACCCATATCTTTTCAATAAAAATCATATCTTGCCTATTCTTTGTTTGCTAAGACACCCAATCTGCCGTCCATGTCAATATTTCCACGAGCATTTATTTTATGCAATATCATTTGTGGTACCTTAATTGGGTGTTCACTTATTTCCCTTTTAAAGATATGTTAAAGAGCTCTAATAAATTGGACAAACATGATAGACCTTTCACAAAGCCATGCTGACTTTACCATCTAGTTTGAGTATTCATGTGTCTTGCTCCAACATCTTGAATTATAGCTTGTAATATTTCCCCAAAGGCACAAGTTAAACTAATTGGCCTGTAGTTTCCTGCATTCCATCTCCTGACCCTTTTCAATAAAGGAGTTACATTCGCTTTGTTCCAGTCTAATGGTACCTACACACAACTGGGGAATTATTAAATATTAAAACCACTTCATCTTTCCCAATAGCCACTTCTTTTCACTCAAGAACAAAGTTCACCAGGACCTGGAGACTTCTCAGCTCCAACTATTTGCTCTGTATCATTTCCAAGGTTTTCTGATTGTACTAATTGTTCATAAAAAAATACATAATTCATCTACTGCCATTTGTTTTCCACTATTAAATCCCCAGTGCTCACTGTTAAATATTCTTGAAATATCAATGGAAACTGGTGAGAAATTGAGGGGCACCTGGAATTGAAAGTACTGGAATTGAGGTGTTAGATGTTAAATTTTTTGGATACAGTGCCCTCTTTAATATGGATTACCCTTCCTGTACACTCATACCCAAATTCAGGCCCTATACCTACAGTACCCTCCATAATGTTTGGGACAAAGACCCATCATTTATTTATTTGCCTCTGTACTCCATAATTTGAGATTTGTAATGGAAAAATCACATGTGGTTAAAGATCACATTGTCAGATTTTAATAAAGGCTACTTTTATACATTTTGGTTTCACCATGTAGAAATTACAGCAGTGTTTATACATAGTTCTCCCCCCCCCCCCCCCCCCCCCCCCCAATTTCAGGGCACCATAATGTTTGGGACACAGCAGTGTCATGTAAATGAAAGTAGTCATGTTTAGTATTTTGTTCCATATCCTTTGCATGCAATGACTGCTTCAAGTCTACGATTCATGGACATCACTACTTGCTGGGTGTCTTCTCTGGTGATGCTCTGCCAGGCCTGTATTGCAGCCATCTTTAGCTTATGCTTGTTTTGGGTGCTAGTCCCCTTCAGTTTTCTCTTCAGCATATAAAAGGCTTCAGATCGGGTAATTGGCAACTCAAGAATTTACCATTTTTTATCTTTGGAAAAACTCCTTTGTTGCTTTAGCAGTATGTTTGGGATCATTGTCTTGCTGCAGAATGAACTGCCAGCCAATGAGTTTTGAAGCATTTGTTTGAACTTGAGCAGGTAGGATGTGTTTATACATTTCAGAATTCATTATGCTACTACCATCAGCAGTTGTATCATCAATGATGATAAGTGAGCCAGTACCTTCAGCAGCCATACATGCCCAGGCCATAACACCCCCACCACCGTGTATCACAGATGAGGTGGTATGCTTTGGATCTTGGGCAGTTCCTTCTCTCCTCCATACTTTGCTCTTGCCATCACTCTGATATGTTAATCTTCGACTTATCTGCTCACAAGACCTTTTTTCCAGAACTATGGTTGCTCTTTTAAGTACTTCTTGGCAAACTGTAACCAGGCCATCCTATTTTTGCGGCTAACCAGTAGTTTGCATCTTGCAGTGTAGCCTCTGTACTTCTGTTCATGAAGTCTTCTGCGGACAATGGTCATTGACAAATCCACTCCTGAAGAGTGTTTCTAATCTGTCGGACAGGTGTTTGGGGCTTTTTCTTTATTATAGAGAGAATTTTTCTGTCATCAGCTGTGGAGGTCTTCCTTGGCCTGCCAGTCCCTTTGCGATTAGTAAACCCATCAGTGCTCTCTTTCTTCTTAATGATGTTCCAAACAGTTGATTTTGATAAGCCTAAGGTTTGGCTAATGTCTCTAAAGGGCCTGTCCCACTTACATAATTCTTTTCGGCGACTGCTGGCACCCGTCAGTCGCAGCAGGTTGCTGAAAATTTTCAACATGTTGAAAATCCAGCGGCGACCAGAAAAAGGTATCCATGTCGTGGGGTGATGCCTGTTTGGTGGTGAATAGTTGCCCAAAGAGTCGTACATTTTTCTGGTCGCCGATGGATTTTCAATATGTTGAAAATTTTCTGCAAGCTGTTGCGACTATGACGGGTGCTGGAAAAATTGCGTAAGTGGGACAGGTCCTTAACAGTTTTATTCTTGTTTCTCTGTCTCATAATGGCTTCTTTGACTTTCATTGGCACAATTTTGGTCCTCATGTTGATAAACAGCAATAAAAGTTTCCAACGGTGATGGAAAGACTGGAGGAAAGACTAGGTGCTGTGAGCTCTCTTATACCTGCATTAAGGAGGCAATTAAACACACCTGAGCAATTACAAATATCTGTGAAGCCATGTGTCCCAAACGTTATGGTGCCCTGAAATGGGGGGGACTATGTATAAACACTGCTGTAATTTCTACATGGTGAAACCAAAATGTATAAAAATGGCCTTTAATAAAATCTGACAATGTGCACTTTAACCACATATGATTTTTTTTTTTTTCTGTTACAAATCTCAATTTGTGGAGCACAGAGGCAAATAAATAAATGATGGGTCTTTGTCCCAAATATTATGGAGGGTACTGTATGTTGTCATAAACCTTGACTGTGTTATATGCATGCAGAAGCCACATTTTCCCACATTTTCCCACATGTTGAGGGTACAGATATTTAAGGTGGTGATTATAGCCACATTTATAGCAAACCGCATTTGACAGTGTCAATTTGTTGAATACTTTTGCAGGTGCACCTGTCCAAGCATATTTGGAATATTGCAATCCACCTGTTTGTGGGGTGGAGAGCAATTGGACTTTTGAGTGAAACATTTTCAGCTGAAGAAAACTGAGCACCTGACCTGCTCTCGGTAGCAGATATGCAACTGCTCCAGTTGAATTTGTGGTAAATATTATCCCAGGATCTTGATTGTAATGGATTTGATATTGGGTAATACCATTAAATGTCTAAGGTAGCAGGTCACATTCAATCTTTGGTACAGTGGTCATTTTGTGGCTTGAATGCTGCTTTGCATTGATTAGCCCAAACCACCATGTTATGTTGCACGATGGTACATTAGTCGTGTTTAGACTGCAAAATTGATCCCTCCTAGCTATAATTATAGCTAGTTGTCTTTGTCTTTGAGCTTTTAATGAGATTACAAATGGATGAGGTTTCTTCGTTCAGCTTTCATTACAGGGATAAGTCTTTCAAAAATTAAAACTCAGCTCATTTTAAAATATGTCTTTGGATGAAACAGTTTAAATTTCCTTTGTGAATTATTATTATTGCAGCTTTAATTCCCTCATAAATAGATGTTTATATACTTTTCTTAAAAGATTAATTAATGGGTATCCATGGAATTACACACAGATGATAATATGTCCATACCTGCACTACTTGGTTCCTCACTTCCACTCCCCTCAATTAAATCTGTAAAAAATCCAGTGGTTAAACACTCTTTGAGGATATGGGTTCAATTCCGGAAATGTTTTGGGTTGCATAACTTTTCTCTACTGAGCCCTATTGCATCAAACCACCTTTTTAAACCATCAACTCAGGACTCTGTCTTTAAAGAATGGCATAGGAAGGGTATTGTGCGCATCAAGGACCTGCTTATGGGTAATACTGTAGCATCATTTGAACAATTAAGCAATAAATTCAATCTTCCAAAGTCAGATTTTTTCCGATACCTGCAAACAAGACATTATGTGTTCTATAAACTGCCCAGCTCCTCTATACCAACAGACACAACCCTTGTTGATACAGTTCTTTCTTTAGAAACATAGAAAATAGGTGTAGGAGTAGGCCATTCGGCCCTTCGAGCCTGCACCGCCATTCAATATGATCATGGCTGATCATCCAACGTATCCTGTACCTGCCTTCTCTCCATACCCCCTGATCCCTTTAACCACAAGGGCCACATCTAACTCCCTCTTAAATATAGCCAATGAACTGGCCTCAACTACATTCTGTGGCAGAGAATTCCAGAGATTCACCACTCTCTGTGTGAAAAATGTTTTTCTCATCTCGGTCCTAAAAGATTTCCCCCTTATCCTTAATCTGTGACCCCTTGTTCTGGACTTCCCCAACATCGGGAACAATCTTC
Organism: Amblyraja radiata; assembly: GCF_010909765.2. NCBI lineage: Eukaryota > Metazoa > Chordata > Chondrichthyes > Rajiformes > Rajidae > Amblyraja > Amblyraja radiata. The sequence goes on from NC_045958.1 coordinate 41,734,560, forward strand.
CTGCATCTAGCCTGTCCAACCAGTACAAGCCGAGTCTATCTAGTAGACAGAATGGGAGGCAGGAAGCAGAAAAGGGAAGCACAAGAGGAGAAAGAAAAAAAAGGAAATAAACAGAGAATATGAGGCGGGGGGTTTCTTAAATGTGCATATTTTAATGCTAGGAGCATTGTAAGAAAGGTGGATGAGCTTAGAGTCTGGATAGACACCTGGAAGTATGATGTTGTGGCGATCAGTGAAACATGGTTGCAGGAGGGCTGTGATTGGAAACTAAAGATTCCAGGATTTCGTTGCTTCAGGTGTGATAGAATTGGAGGGGCAAGAGGTGGAGGTGTTGCATTACTAGTCAGGGAAGATATTACAGCAGTGCTTTGGCAGGATAGATTGGAGGGCTCATCTAGGGAGGCTATTTGGGTGGAACTGAGAAGTGGGAAAGGGGTAGCAACACTTATAGGGGTGTATTATAGACCGCCAAATGGGGATCGAGAATTGGAAGAGCAAATATGTAAGGAGATAGCAGATATTAGTAGTAAGCACAAAGTAGTGATTGTGGGAGATTTCAACTTTCCACACAGACTGGGAAACACATTCGGTAAATGGGCTGGATGGTTTGGAGTTTGTAAAATGTGTGCAGGATAGTTTTTTGCAGCAATACATAGAGGTACCTACTAGAGGACGGGCAGTGTTGGACCTCTTGTTAGGAAATGAGACGGGACAGGTGGCGGAGGTATGCGTTGGGGCGCACTTCGGGTCCAGTGATCACAATACCATTAGTTTCAATATAATTATGGAGAGGGTCAGAACTGGACCTAGGGTTGAGATTTTTGATTGGAGAAAGGCTAACTTTGATGAGATGCGAAATGATTTAAAAGGAGTGAACTGGGACATTTTGTTTTATGGGAAGGATGTAGAAGAGAAATGGAGGACATTTAAAGGGGACATTTTAAGAGTACAGAATCTTCATGTTCCTGTTCGGTTGAAAGGAAACAGTAAAAAGTGGAAAGAGCCCTGGTTTTCAAGGGAAATTGGACATCTTGTTCGGAAAAAGAGGGAGATCTACAATAATTATAGGCAGCATGAAGTAAATGAGGTGCTTGAGGAGTATAAGGAATGTAAAAAGAATCTTAAGAAATAAATTAGAAAAGCTAAAAGAAGACATGAGGTTGCTTTGGCAAGTAAGGTGAAAGTAAATCCAAAGGGTTTCTACAGCTATATTAATAGCAAAAGGATAACGAGGGATAAAATTGGTCCATTGGAGAGACAGAGTGGACAGCTATCTGCAGAGCCAAAAGAGATGGGGGAGATATTGAACAATTTCTTTTCGTCGGTATTCACCAAGGAGAAGGATATTGAATTATGTGAGGTAATGGAAACTAGTAGAGTAGCTATGGATACTATGAGTTTCAAAGTAAAAGAAGTATTGACACTTTTGAAAAATATAAAAGTGGATAAGTCTCCAGGTCTTGACAGGATATTCCCTAGGACATTGAGGGAAATTAGTGTAGAAATAGCCGGGGCTATGACAGAAATATTTCAAATGTCATTAGAAACGGGAATAGTCCCCGAGGATTGGCGTACTGCGCATGTTGTTCCATTGTTTAAAAAGGGTTCTAAGAGTAAACCTAGCAATTATAGGGCTGTTAGTTTGACTTCAGTGGTGGGCAAATTAATGGAAAAGATACTTAGAGATAATATATATAAGCATCTGGATAAACAGGGTCTGATTAGGAACAGACAGCATGGATTTGCTGTAGTGCAACCACTACTTAAGAAACCAGGCCTGGATCAAACTGTTCTGGCCAATTTTAGGCCGATCTCCAAGTTGCCTTTTATCTCTAAGATCATGGAGAAAGTAGTTTATGCTCAGCTGAAACTCTTCCTGGATGAGCACAATATTCGGGAGGTTTTCCAGTCTGGATTCAAGGCTATGCATAGCACAGAGTCGGCTCTGCTAAGGGTCTTCAACGACATCCTCCTGGCAAACGACTCTGGTAATTATGTGGTTCTTGTCTTGCTGGACCTATCTGCCGCCTTCGATACAGTGGACCATGGAATTTAATTTCCCGATTACAGCACCAAGTGGGCATTTGTGGCAGTGCCCTGGGATGGTTCAGGTCCTATCTGGCAGACAGAACCATGCGTGTAAGCCTTGCTGGCTTTGAATCCTCCTCCACTCCCTTGGTATATGGGGTTCCACAGGGCTCAATTTTAGGGCCCCTGCTCTTCTCTTTATACCTACTTCCTCTGGGCTCAATTTTAAGAAGGCATGGCATCTCCTTTCACTTTTACGCAGATGATAGCCAGTTATATATGCCACTCGGGAAAGAAGACGACTATTCTCTAAAATCACTTCTGTCTTGTCTTGAGGACATTAAGTCCTGGATGGCCTTAAACTTTCTGGGACTTAATGAAGAGAAGACAGAGGTGATTTTGTTTGGCCCCAATGGCTGCCGTGAACCTCCCTTTGTTGACTTGGGTCCACTGGCATTGTCTGTAAAGCCAACCGTTTTGAACCTGGGTTTTAGGATGGACGGTGATTTTAAACTAGATAAACAAGTCCAGCTTCTTTCACCTAAGGAAGCTGGCAAAGGTGAAGCCCATTCTCGAGCGGCAGCATTTTGAAACAGTAATCCATGCCTTTATTACATCTAGGCTGGATTACTGTAACGCACTCTACTCTGGAATCGCACGAGCTTCATTGGCTCGTCTCCACCTTGTTCAAAATGCTGCCGCTCGCCTTTTGACCGGAACTCGAAAGAGGGAGCACATTACGCCAATTTTGGCCTCCCTTCACTGGCTCCCAGTGCACTTTCGAGTTCATTTCAAAATTCTTTTATTTGTTTTTAAATCGTTGAATGGGCTCGCCCCGCCTTACCTCTCTGAGCTGCTCCACCTATATGCTCCTGCCCGGTGCCTCAGGTCAGCTGATCAGCTGCTCCTTGAGGTACCAAGGTCTAAGTGAAAGCTCAGAGGGGATAGAGCCTTTTCTGTTGCTGCTCCGGCACTCTGGAACACCTTGCCACTGCACATCAGACAGGCCCCCTCACTGTCCATCTTCAAATCCTCCCTAAAAACACATTTTTATTCTTTGGCTTTCGACACTGGCTGAGGCATTGCTCCTGTTCTTAGTGCTTTTAATGTCTTTTAATTTTTAGTGTGTTTTTTATAGTCCTTCGTTTTACGGTTTTTAATGGGTTTTAATGGTTTGTAATAGCTTTTTGTCCATGAGTTCTCATGTACAGCACTTTGTGGCAACTGCAGTTGTTTAAAGTGCTTTATAAATAAAGTTATTATTATTATTATTTGTGCCTGGAAGGTCATGTTTGACTAATCTTCTTGAATTTTTTGAAGAGGTTACTAGGGAAATTGACGAGGGTAAAGCAGTGGATAGAAACATAGAAACATAGAAATTAGGTGCAGGAGTAGGCCATTCGGCCCTTCGAGCCTGCACCGCCATTCAATATGATCATGGCTGATCATCCAACTCAGTATCCCGTACCTGCCTTCTCTCCATACCCTCTGATCCCCTTAGCCACAAGGGCCACATCTAACTCCCTCTTAAATATAGCCAATGAACTGGCCTCGACTACCCTCTGTGGCAGGGAGTTCCAGAGATTCACCACTCTCTGTGTGAAAAAAGTTCTTCTCATCTCGGTTTTAAAGGATTTCCCCCTTATCCTTAAGGATGTTGTCTATATGGACTTTAGTAAGGCCTTTGACAAGGTTCCTCATGGAAGGTTGGTTAAGAAGGTTCAACTGTTGGGTATAAATGCAGGAGTAGCAAGATGGATTCAACAGTGGCTGAATGGGAGAAGCCAGAGGGTAATGGTGGATGGTTGTTTGTCGGGTTGGAGGCAGGTGACTAGTGGGGTGCCTCAGGGATCGGTGTTGGGTCCTTTGTTGTTTGTCATGTACATCAATGATCTGGATGAAGGTGTGGTAAATTGGATTAGTAAGTATGCAGATGATACCAAGATAGGGGGTGTTGTGGATAATGAAGAGGATTTCCAAAGTCTACAGAGTGATTTAGGCCATTTGGAAGAATGGGCTGAAAGATGGCAGATGGAGTTTAATGCTGATAAATGTGAGGTGCTACACCTTGGCAGGACAAATCAAAATAGGACGTACATGGTAAATGGTAGGGAATTGAAGAATACAGTTGAACAGAGGGATCTGGGAATAACCGTGCATAGTTCCTTGAAGGTGGAATCTCATATAGATAGGGTGGTAAAGAAAGCTTTTGGTATGCTAGCCTTTATAAATCAGAGCATTGAGTATAGAAGCTGGGATGTAATGTTAAAATTGTACATGGCATTGGTGAGACCAAATCTGGAGTATGGTGTACAATTTTGGTCGCCCAATTATAGGAAGGATGTCAACAAAATAGAGAGAGTACAGAGGAGATTTACTAGAATGTTGCCTGGGTTTCAACAACTAAGTTACAGAGAAAGGTTGAATAAGTTAGGTCTTTATTCTCTGGAGCGCAGAAGGTTAAGGGGGGACTTGATAGAGGTCTTTACAATGATGAGAGGGATAGACAGAGTTGATGTGGATCAGCTTTTCCCTTTGAGAATAAGGAAGATTCAAACAAGAGGACATGACTTCAGAATTAAGGGACAGAAGTTTAGGGGTAACATGAGGGGAAACGTCTTTACTCAGAGAGTGGTAGCGGTGTGGAATGAGCTTCCAGTGGAAGTGGTGGAGGCAGGTTCATTGTTATCATTTAAAAATAAATTGGATAGGCATATGGATGAGAAGGGAATGGAGGGTTATGGTATGAGTGCAGGCAGGTGGGACTAAGGGAAAAAAGTTGTTCGGCACAGACTTGTAGGGCCGAGATGGCCTGTTTCCGTGCTGTAATTGTTATATGGTTATATGGTTATCCAGTCTTTCTTCATATGAAAGTCCTGACAACCCAGGAATCAGTCTGGTGAACCTTCTCTGTACTCCCTCTATGGCAAGAATGTCCTTCCTCAGATTAGGAGACCAAAACTGTACGCAATACTCCAGGTGTGGTCTCACCAAGACCCTGTACAACTGCAGTAGAACCTCCCTGCTCCTATACTGAAATCCTTTTGCTATGAATGCTAACATACCATTCGCTTTCTTCACTGCCTGCTGCACCTGCATGCCCACTTTCAATGACTGGTGTACCATGACACCCAGGTCTCGTTGCATCTCCCCGTTTCCTAATCGGCCACCATTTAGATAATAGTCTACTTTCCTGTTTTTGCCACCAAAGTGGATAACCTCACATTTATCCACATTATACTGCATCTGCCATGCATTTGCCCACTCACCCAGCCTATCCAAGTCACCTTGCAGCCTCCTAGCATCCTCTTCACAGCTAACACTGCCCCCCAGCTTTGTGCCATCCGCAAACTTGGAGATGTTACATTCAATTCCCTCGTCCAAATCATTAATATATATTGTAAATAGCTGGGGTCCCGGCACTGAGCCTTGTGGTACCCCACTAGTCACTGCCTGCCATTCTGAAAAGTACCCGTTTACTCCTACTCTTTGCTTCCTGTCTGCCAGCCAGTTCTCTATCCACATCAATACTGAACACCCAATACCGTGTGCTTTAAGTTTGTATACTAATCTCTTATGTGGGACCTTGTCGAAAGCCTTCTGAAAGTCCAGATATAACACATCCACTGGTTCTCCCTTATCCACTCTACTAGTTACATCCTCGAAAAATTCTATAAGATTCGTCAGACATGATTTACCTTTCATAAATCCATGCTGACTTTGCCCAATGATTTCACCACTTTCCAAATGTGCTGCTATCCCATCTTTAATAACTGACTCTAGCAGTTTCCCCACTACCGATGTTAGACTAACTGGTCTGTAATTCCCCGTTTTCTCTCTCCCTCCCTTTTTTTAAAAGTGGGGTTAAACCCATCTCAGAATAGACTTGTCTCGGCTTTATACGGCAGGATGTTGGATCTAAGGCGCGCCCCCATGGACAAGCTCAAGGCAGCATGGGAGGAAGATTTGGGCTTCTCTCTCTCAGAAGATACATGGAGTTCCATTCTTAAACTGGTTAATTCCACCTCTCTATGTGCTTGTCATTGCCTAATTCAATTCAAAGTGGTACATAGGGCTCATATCTCAAAAGCCAAATTATCTACTATTTACCCCGAGGTTAGTCCATTCTGTGTTAAATGTAAAATTTCTGAAGCCTCTCTTATCCATATGTATTGGTCATGCCCCAGCCTTAACAAGTTCTGGCTAGAGGTCTTTCATACATTATCCCAGGTGTTAAACATCAAATTGGAACCAAAGCCTCTAATCGCTCTTTTTGGGGTCACTGGTGAGGTTAGATTAGCTGCAGATAAACGCCGCACTATATCTTTTGCTTCTCTTCTGGCTCGGCGAACAATCCTGCTCAGGTGGACGGAACCTACCCCACCCACTCAAACTCAATGGCTGACAGATATTAAGTCCAGCCTAAAGCTGGAGATAATCAGGTGCTCACTTCAACATTCAAATGGAAGGTTTCAGAAAGCGTGGAGACCTTTTTTAAATGCATTCCAGACTTTGTAAATGCTTGATCATCAAGTACAGTTTAACAGTTTAACAGTCTACCCACTCATTTATCGTGGATTATTGTTGTGACACGCTGATATTTGCATATGCTCACTGGCAGTGACTAGGGAGGGATTATTATTATTTTTGGTATCTTGTTTTTCTTTTATTGTTGTTGTCTTATTATATGTTGGCATAAGTTGTTTTTTATTTATTCTTTTCGTACAGTCTGTCTGTAACAAATGGACAACTTTGCACTTATGTCATGAAAACTAAATTTAAAAAAAAAGATTTTGATTTATAAAAAAAAAAAAAAAAAAGATTAATTGAAGACACAAGAAAATACCAGGCAAGAAAATAGCTAAGTAAAATGGGAGCCTTTAGCATTGTGTGCAAATTTGGTGCTGCAACAATGGATAGATGTTTTTGAGACGGGGCTCGTTTGCAGTGAAGCGCCTAAGGAGTTTAGTTTGGAACGATTACTTTACACTTTGTTCAGGTTTTGGTGTAAGAATAGTATTATGTTTGTGACTGTTACAAAGCATACTAATGAGCATGGATGATAGGAACAGGAAAGATGCAGTTCAATATGAAGTGGTATCAAACAGTGTACTTTGGAGGAACCGATGAGAATAAGAAATTGGGGAAAGGAGGCATGGATTGAAATCAATTTATGAAATAATTATACAAGAGGTGAGGAAAGTATTTTTCATCCAGAGTGTGTCGGGGATCTGGGACCCATTATCCCGAATGGTGGTGGAAGCAGTCACCCTCATAATATTTAAACTGCATATCCAAGTACAAGTTAAGACATGTTGACATGTTTCTGGTACAATGGATCTTGTGCTGGAGGTGGCTGGGAAGTTTGTCTTCCATCGGCCCAGGGTTGGTAAGTTTTCTTTTGATTTTGCAAAAAGATTCACATACTTTTAAAATTATGCCTTTCTTAGTGAAACGTCCATATACGTAAATCCTTAATGTGTGGAGTAAATGTTGATGGTGATTGAAAATATGACCCCGTGTCCCTGTCTCCTCCCTCCCTCTCCCTCTGCATCTCATTATTAATTTATTATTCTGGTTTGTTTAGGGTCAAGAAGAATTTCCATGATAGAAAATTTGAAAAATCTAAACTTTGTTCTGTTTGCCTGATTTGTCATGCACCCAAAGCAAATGTGGACGCCAGCTACTAAACTATAAAACTAAAAAGGTTATTCAGCACTGTAGCAGTAGCCGTTCCACTAAAGGGACCACCATCTCATTTGGATGTTGCAGCCATGTTGGAGAGTCAGGAGAAACAAATGATTACCCAACCTCTTAGCGAGAGATTCAACAAAGGTGAATAATTGTATTCAGTGAGAGAGAGAACAGAAGCAAAATCAGCTTCTGACAATCATGCTTCTGTTGTTAGGTTCAGATTAGGTTTGCTTATAAAACAATGGGAAGGTATTCCTAAACCAGGCAGTAAGATATCAATCTAATTATTGATGTATTGATCTGGGAAGGGAGAAAGGAATGCACTGTGCTTGGTGCAGCTACCACAGAGACTATGGAGGAAGGCGACAGCATAAGGCCTTCCATCACTGCACATTGAAGAGCTGAAATAAGTGTTGTAAACAAAAACAAAAGCCACGGACTAGTCGTTTGTTCAGTGAATCTATGTAAAAGTAAATTGATGTCATTATTAACAAGTCAAGTCACATTTATTTATATAGCACATTTAAAAAACAACTCTCGTTGGCCAAAGTGCTTTACATTTGTTATAAGAATAGCACAACAAAACAAACTACATACATATATACATGTTGCCCTCACTCAGAGAACGTCAGGAAAGGCTTGGGAGTATAGATAAGTCTTTAGTCTTGACTTAAAAGAGTCGATGGAGGGGGCAGTTCTGATGGGAAATGGGATGCTGTAACAGACTGCAAGTTGAAAGTTATTGCTTGAACTGATTGACTTTGTCATAGAAATTAGGGTTTCGTGAATTTGATTGAGCTTCCATGTACAATTACTGCATTTAAATCGGACAGATACATGGATAGGGAAATTTGGAGGGATATCGGTCAGGTGCAGGCAATTGGGACGAGCTTCGTTAGATAACTTCTAGTTAGGCCAAATGATTTCTTACCATGATCTATAGTTATGACTGATTTTGAAAGAGGCAATGAAGAGGATTGATGAGGGCAGGGCGGTAGATGTTGTCAACATGAATTTAGGCAAGGCTTTGATCCAGCATGGTAGGTTAGTCTGGAAGTTTAGATTACATGGGGTCCAAAGTGAGCCAGCCATTTGGGTACAAAATTGGCATGGTGGATGGAGTCTAAGGGTAGTCGAGTGAGATTGTTATTCAGATTGTAGGCCTCTGACTAAGGGTGTATTGCAGGGATCCGTGCTGGGTCCACTGCTGTTTAATCTCTATACTAATAATCTGGATGACAATGTTGTTAACATGGTGAGTAAGTTTGTGGTTGACACCAAAATTGCTTGTGTAGTGGGCAGTGAATGTTGTCCAAGATCCAACAGGATTTAGGTCAACTGAGAATGTGGAACAAGGAATGGCAAATGCAATTTAACTTGGAGCTGTGTGAGATGTTGCATTTTAGTAAATTAGGACGGGATATGGACAGTAAATGGTAGGATCCTGGAATATATGCGGAATGATCAACGGTCTAGTTGCATAGTTCTCTGAAAATGACAACCAAGATAGATAAAGTGGTAAAGAAGACATAGGATAGATATAATTAAGCTGGAAAGGGTGCAGAAAAGATTCATGAAGATATTATCAGGACCGGAAGGTAAGGGTTATGAGAAGAGATGGGCTGGCTGTTTATTTTCTTCTCTGGAGCATAGTGGGTTGAGGATAAGCTTTTTATAACACTACACAAAAGCATGCGCATAAATAAGGTGGATAGTCACAATCTTTTACTGAGGGCAGGGAAGTCTAAAACTAGAGGGCAGAGATTCAAGGTAAGAGGGACAATATTTGAAAGCGATCTGAGGAGTATGTGAACAAGCTGCTAGAGGAAGCTGTGGAGCAGATACACCTGCAACCTCAAAGACATTTGGAAAGTTACATCGATAAAGGTCCAGAGAGACATGGGACTAGCTTAGATGGACCTCTTCGCCAGCATGGGTGGTTCGAAAGGCCTGTTTCTGTGCCATATAATTCAATAATAGTGATCCATGAATGTATTGCATTATAAATTTGCCTATCTTCTGAATAAAATCCTGGTGAGCTAGAATGGGTAACATCATAGTTAAATGGATGCAAAAAAATTTCAAGCAAATTTGTCAAACCTATTTTATGAGGGTGGCACTTTAAGCAAGATAATATTTTTCTGAAAGTCAGCTTTATGATTTTATGCATTTGTGGAAGTGATATTTTATGACTAATAGAGCGCATGGACATCAGCAGTTGTCCTTTTTTGTTTGCTGTCATACTTGGTTAACTTTTAAAAAAACCAAGACATAGGAAATACTGAAAAACTCAACACATGAGGCAGCATATGTGGGGAGTGAAAGTTACAATTTCAGTTCAAAGATGCTTTATCAGAATTGGGAAATTCAGTTGTAGAGAAAATGGAGGAGGAATTCATCAGTCTGATTTATTCTCACACCTGTGCTGCGCTCGCCCTTTCCTCCTAGATGGCGCATGAATAGAGTTGCTTGGGCCTTGCTTGCCACCTCACCAACCTCTGCATCCAACCAATTATACATCAGAATTCCCATCACTCCAGCAAGATTCCATCACCAGACACGTTTTCCCCTCCCTTCCAAGGATTCACTCTCCTCGCAACTCCCTAGTTCACTATTCTGTCCCCATCAGTCTCTGTCTTGTAGCATAAAAAACAATACTGTGGAACCCATCTGTGTAGGAAATGTATGGGAAAGTGTTTTTGCCAGGAGTGTCATCTGTCCAATACCCGCCACAGATGCTGGCAAACCTGCTGGGTTTGTTGTATACTTTGTTTTTTGGTCAAGATTCAAGCATTTGTGTCACCTTGTGTCACTGTCTGGTAGCATGTTCGCTTGCATCTGCAAGAGATGCAATACCTGCCCTTTCACCATGCAGGGTTACAGGTGCCGTAACAACTTGCTTGTACTTCTTCCAATCGTGTATACTCTATTCTATGTTACAGTGTGGTCTGCTTTATATCGAAAAAACAGATGCAGGTTTGATGATCCCTTTGCAGAAAGTTTATACTCCATCTGTAGGATATACCCTGAACTGGCCATCCTCTGCACTTTAATACTCCATCTTATTCTCACTTCATCCTAATTGTAAGTGACCTCCTGCACTGTTACAATAAGATCAAGTGCAAGTTTGACAAACAACACGATGTCTTTCAGATAGCATATTGTAGCCTTTCAGACACACTCCCAATTCTCCAACTTTAGGTACCTCGCTTGTTCTTTCCGTCTATATCAAAACTAGCTATTTCTGCAGTTGTCCCCCTAAGATTTTGGCCTATTTCTTTTTTCCCTCCAATAATTGGTGGGGTTGGGTGGATGAGAGGATGGGTGAGAGGACTAATTGATACTGGGGAAGGAACAGGGCAGGCAATTGGGTGGAAGGAAGGAGTGAGTAATATCAGAAGTGGTAATTTCAATTGGGAACAGTAGAGTATTTGAATACGTGTGGTAGGAATGAACTTCACACAATATTAGCAATTACTTAAAAACGTGAAACTATATCATTCAAAACAGACTCCTTAATCCTTTTCCGTCTTCCCAAAACACACACACCTTTTACAAGGTGACTGTAGTTCAAGGAACAGCAAAATATTTTTTGATGGAACTATACAAGCTTAGCATTAATATCCAGTTTGGGTCTTGCATTTGCTTCCATTTTTTTTCCTCGGCTGTTCTGTAAGCATTTGTGAGTCTCATCTGCAGTTTCTAGTTTTTCAGTTTCTGCATTAACTTCTGACCACCTAAATTTCTGACATTACTTGCACATGCCTTCCAACCAGTCACTCCCTTCACTGAACATAGACACAAAATTGACGATAGGCTTCAATCTGCACCTACCCCTCCACCTTTTACAGGTTCTGCTTAAAAGTTGTTCGTCCTGTCCGACCTGTTGAGATTTCCATCAACTTCAGTGTTTTCTATTTTCAGTTTTGAACGTTCAAGGTGTATTTCTCATTTTTAAAACTGTATTGTGAAAGTATATAAACGCTGCTTTCATATTGCCTTGGTTTTCCATTAAAATATGTTGTACTGTAGCTCTTAAAATTAAATTTAAAGTTTTACCAGCTTCTATGCTAAATGCATGAAAAGCCAGTAATTTAAAAGTACAGATTGTGCAATGAAGACACAAAAGACTGCAGGCGTTGGAATCTAGAGCAAAAGACAAAATGCTGGAGGGAATCAGTAGCAATGTTACAAAATTTTGAGATTTTAAAAATCAAGTCTGTAACTTATCCCATCAGATAAAGCATAAAAATAAGTTTAATTTGACACCTAATTCACTTTCATATCTCAAGTATTTAAAAAGTTATGGCCATTTTCATACTGGGAAATGAGCATCTTGTTCCCTATTGACTTTCTATGGACATAACAAAAAAGCTGTGATCGTGAACAGTCAAAAGCCCATAACTTTCTTAAAAATTAAGAGAACTGAATGAAATTTTCAGTTATCATAGATTGAAGCATTCTGAAACAAATATAAAATAATCTTACTTGGATGACCTGAAATTAAAGCATATAATTAGTTAGTTACCTAATTGTAGCTAATTTCAGACTTCAATGACTAGATCTAAACACCTATCCATTTCTTAATAAATGATTAACATTTTTAAATAGCCTAAATGTCCAAATAATATTCACAAATAATTCACAATAAAACATGATTTTTAAATCTCATTTACATTAATTTATAGGCCAAATGGAAGGAATTTAGTGTTCAATTGCTGTAAATAAATGCCCATTTAAATCAGCTTTCCAGTGGGTCCCTGTGGAACGCGCTGGTTTAGAACGTTCACATTGCGGTAGATTTGTGCCTCAAATGCCGAGAAAAATACTGCGCGATATAATGGGCCCAAATTGAGCTACTCGCAATATTAAATTTTGTATAAAAGGATCTTTAGAAGCCCTTTTGAATGTAAAAATATACAACCTAACTTCTGCTATTTTCTTTATGAGACCATGCGGTTGCTGACGGTCGCGGGTTTAAAGATTGATTTTTAAACTACTATAACTATTATTCAAGGCCTTTAAACCTAATAATAGCTTTTGCGACGGGGTCTATCAGCGATTTTTCGTTAATAATTAACTAGGCTGAACATTTTCGATTGGAACAGCTTAGAGAAAATCGCGTTTTAAACCCGCCCCCTCTAAACGGCGCCAAAATCGCGCACAACCTCAGCGGCAGATCTTCAACGACGCTTCAGGTAGGCTTTGCAACATACCTAGAATCAGCAGATAAAGCAACATCCGTCGAAAGGAATGATGGTGGGTGGGGGGGAGGATAGCCAGTATAGAGGTCACGGGGTGGGGCAAGAGTTAGCGATGGGTGGTTTGGTTGCTGCAGTTAGGTTGGGAACAAAATAAAGAGATATGGGGATGGGACATGATGGGTGGAGGTAACCAGGGACTGCAAAATCTGATGGAAAAGGAAGATGGCGTTTGGGAATGTTGGGCAGATGGAGTGGGTGGGGAGGTGTGATGATGTGGGAAAGAAGGGTATCTGTGGGATGACCTGGTTGTATAGAGGGAGTTGGTTACAAAATTAGATTATTTAATGTTCATGTCATCGGGTTGTAAACCACCGATGTGGAGTGTGAAGTGCTTTCTCTAGTCTGTGTGTGGCCTCGATTTAGCAGGGGAAGAGGCCAAGGACAGGCAGGTCGGTGTGGGAATGGGGTGGGAAATAGAAACTAGCAGCTGGAGGTTACAGGTGACCATGGCTATCTGAGCACAGGTACTGGCAAAGTGACTGGCTAGTCTGTGCTTGCTCACTGATATGAGGAAATACATTTTCACCCAGAGAGTTGTGAATCTGTGGAATTCTCTGCCCCAGAAGGCAGTGGAGGCCAATCCACTGGATGTGTTCAAGAAAGTTAGGTTTAGCTCTTTGGGCTAGGGGAATCAAGGGATATGGGGGGGAAAAGCTGTAATGGGGTACTGATTTTGGATGATCTGCCATGATCATATTGAATGGCGGTGCTGGATCGAAGGGCCGAATGGCCTACTCTTACACCTATTTTCTATGTTTTCTATGTCTCACTGGGGCAGAGGAGGCCGCATTAGGAACACTCAGTGCAGTAGACGAGATTGGGGGAGGTGCATGTGAATCTCTGCCTTACCCAGAAGAGCAGTTTTGTACATTGTAAGATGGCGAGTGGGACTTTTTGTTTCTCCTGGACACAGGTGGCTGACGGGTGACCTTATGGAGGCCTACAATATCATGAGATATACGTAAGGTGAATGGTCACTGTCCTTTCCCCAGGGTAGAACAAGAGGCGAGAGGGGAAAGATTTAAAAAAAGACTTGAGCAATTGCTTCACTCAGTGTGTTGTGCTTGTATGGAACCAACTGCTGGACGAAGACCGGTACATGGATAGAACCCAGTGTTCTGCACTGACTGTGATGTGCTGGCACCAGCAGGCCCTCGCTCTGACTCTCCCACCGCTCCCGGCTTCACTCAACCACACCTGCAACAGATCCCAACTACTGAGTCTGAAGAAGGGTCTCGACCCGAAACAACACCCATTCCTTTTCTCCAGAGATGCTGCCTGTCCTGATGAGTTACTTCGATTTAAACCAGAATCTGCAGTTCTTTCCTACAGGGTACATAGATAGGAACGGTTTAGAGGGATGTGGGCCAAATGCAGGCAAATGGGACTAGCGCAGTTATAAAACCTAGACAGAATGGACAAGTTGGGCCAAAGGGCCTGTTTGACTCTAATTTCATGACGAAGAGCAACAGGGAATCAAGACGGGAGCTGACGTCTCAAAGGAAAATGGCAGCAGGTCAAATGTTTTCTGTTCCCTGGGCTTTTTCCTGAAATTATCACTCGTCTGTTCCTTGAGTGTCAGAAATACCATTTGACCTCGACTGCTAAAATTAAGTCGATGGAGTAAGGAGTTGCTGCATAAAACAGTGTGTTTCTACCTCATTGTAATTGAGGGCCCGGTGACAGCAACGTTAGTTAAAAGACCTAGAAAACAGACCTCTCCCCAAGCTCCTACAGCACTGCTTACAGGACCAGTAACCCCTCTTGCCTGTTACCTTATAACACTGACCAATCTGATTCACTGGTGGGTAAAAAGCAAGAATGACACCACGCTGAAACCACTCTACGTGCCAAGTGGAGGTGGCTTTCAAGCTTATCTTCTTGACAATAAGCACTAATAGAATAGAATGCACTGTAATGGAATTACCAGGGATAAAGTAGCATAAGCCTGATCAGTGCTTGTATCTCTGGACGCAAGCCCAAAACAATGATCAGTACAGTACTATATCAACAGAATTAAGAGAGTTATATGCCTAAAATTCATTTTAAACCCAAACGAAAGTTGATGATAATAGAAATATTAGTTAGGAGGTTGGTGATTTAGGAAGGGCACAGAAGGAAATTTACTAAGATGATGATGAGACGGATGTTCGGCAACTGTGGTGTGGCTTGAATGCCATCACCTCCTACAAGGCAAAATCAGGAGGCAGCTCAAATGTCAGCGAAGCATCACTCCCTGACGAGCTCAATGCGTTTTACGCACGCTTTGATAGGGAGAACACTGATGTGCCTTCCCGAGCCAGCACAATAACCTGGCTCTCAACACCAGCAAAACCAAGGAACTGATTGTGCACTTTGGAAGGGATAGGATTGGGACCCACAATCCCGTTTATATCAACGGGATGATGGTGAAAAGGGTCAAGAACTTCAAATTCCTGGGCGTGCACATTTCTGAAGATCTTTCCTGGTCCCAGCACACTGATGCAATTATAAAGAAAGCACATCAGCGCCTCTACTTCCTGAGAAGATTACGGAGAGTCAGTATGTCAAAGAGGACTCTCTCGAACTTCTACAAGTGCACAGTAGAGAGCATGCTGACTGGTTGCATCGTGACTTGGTTCGGCAACTTGAGCGTCCAGGGGCGGAAAAGAATGCAGAAAGTTGTGACCACTGCCCAGTCCATCATCGGCTCTGACCTCCCCACCATCGAAGGGATCTATCGCAGTCGCTGCATCAAAAAAGCTGCAAACATCAAGGACCCACACCATCCTGGCCACGCACTAATCTTTCCGCTGCCATCAGGTAGAAGGTACAGGAACCTGAAATCTGGTACATCCAGGTTCAGGAACAGCTTCTTCCCCACAGCCATCAGGCTATTAAACTCGCCAACAAACAGACTCTGAACTGTAACAGCCTATTGCACTTTATCCGTTTATTTAGGTGTGTATTGAACTGAAGAGTTCTGTGTTTATGCCTACAATATTCTGTTGTGCTGCAGCAAGCATTGCCCTATTTGGGACACATGACAATAAACTCTCTTGACTTGACTTGATGAACACAAGAGGCTTGAAATTAGGTTAAAAATATTGGAGGAAGTGCATCGGTTGGATATGTTTTCCAGACTAGATCATCAAGCAACAAGGCCCAGCCGTTAGCTCCTTCATGCAAATTCTCATGCTGGAGTGCTGTCCACCTCAAATCGGGTTAAAAGAGTGACCGGAAAGAACAGGAAAATCTTTTGATCCGATCAAATAATATGTAGTAAGATAAACAACTGGCCTCGTACAAAGAGTAATGTATACTGTTCCTCAACCTGACACAAGTAAGTTCAGGAACACAAAGCAAGGATCTAAGCCAAGAGATTTTAAAAATAGCAAAATGTATATTGAAAAGTTATACAAGACAGAAATGATGGCCAGTACATGAAAACTTCACATTGACAGCACCTGAAGTCAGGATCAAACTCTGTTCTGTTATACTGTGAGACAGTAGCACTACCAGCAGTGCCATTCTGCTGTCCATCCACCACTCCACCTATTTCAAAGCAAGAAGTAGGTTTGGAGCAAAGCAACTCAGCAGCACACATAGAAAGTGTCACTGCAGGTTATTGACAAGTGCTATTTGTTTACAATGCCAGCAACATCATCCATTACATTGCTGTTAATTCACAGTATTCTGATGGTGGTAATTGATTGAATTGTTTTTTTTCAGAAGGAAAACGTGTTTGGGCAATTTTCCATATTGTCAAGCTCTGTGTTAGCGTTTTGGCTCCAAACACAGCTAATTCTGGTGCGGGTCTTCGGTACTACAACTGGAATGCTGTCTGATCCCAAATTCTTGCACTGCTCCAGGTTCTTGCATGGTATCAAAGCTGTGATGTTGTGACTTCTGTTGCAGAGATGACATAAACATGAGATAAGATCCAGCATCTGATTGATCATGGATGTGAACATATCCCATGAACAGATCAGTGAGAGGACCCCATTGAAACACCAAATTCAGATTCCTTTTGCAACTGCTGTTCCTGGGTTTAGAAGTAAATAAGATTCTACAAGTAAACTGCAATGCTCATTATAACCTGTGATAGCGTACCTTTGCTATTAAAATCCACAGTTGAAAATATAAGGTGAAATTATGATGTTAGATGAAGAAGCAACAGGTTTTTATTATTTACTGGCAAAGTGTATATGTAGCACGTGTTTCTGTTACATTCAGGTATGGTATGATTGCTCTCGTGTACGATATCATCTGCCTGGGTAGCACACAAAACAATGTTTCTCTGTATTTTGGTATACACGCCAATAATTAAGTAAACTGATATAAATACCAAGTTTAGAGTTGTGAGGTTGCGCAAGACCAGGAGTATCAGAAAGATGTTTAGTAGTCTTTGCTGAAAAACAAGGACAAGTTGTAGTCATGCTGGAATAAGATTTGTAAAATCTATTTTGGAGTTATTGGAAATAACTAATTATCGGAATAAAAATGTTCATCCCTGCAAGAAAGCCATGTGAGCACAGTGACCTTCAGTAGTGGTCGGTGGGGGCGCTGCAAGCCGGCAGCCCTGACAGCAGCGTGTCAGTTTTTTCAACTTTTTAAATTTTTTTAGTGTGTTTAAATGTATGTAATTAATGTTTCTCTGTGTGTTTTGTGTGGGGGTGTAAGGGAGAAACCGTTTTGATCGCCTCCTCCACGGAGAGGCGACTTTTTCCATGTCGCCTCCCCCGTGGCCTAACATCGAGGATCGGTGCGGCCTTTCCCGGAGACCCGCCCGGGGCTTCAGCTGCGGGCGCAGCGTGGACTCTCGGCGTGGAGCGGGCGAGCCCTCGCCAGAGGGGAGCGCTCCGTTTCGCTGGCCCGTGGCAGCCTGAAGCCGCGGTCTGCAGAGCTCCAGCTGGCACGGCGCCCGCAGCCTGGGATACCTCGTTGGGGACCCTGGAGAAGAAGAAGCTCCCACCACCGGCCCGCGGCTAACTTCTACTGCGGGTGCAGCTGGGACTTACCATCAGGAGCGGGGTCCCTCGCTGGGGACCCCTGGAGGGGAGCTTTGACCGCTGGCCCTGCGGTCTGCGGTGCTTCTGGCTGCGGCGCGGCGGGAGCTTTAAATCTTCGACCGCCGGCCTGCGGCCTACACCAACCTGAAGCCATGGTCTCCGGTGGAGGAGGCACCGTTCAGGACTTACCTTGACTTTCACTCATCTGGACGCCCGCAGCGGCGGCTGCGGAGGGTTGAGGCCCCGACCACGGGGGAAAATGGAGGAGGACTGGCCAAATTTTGTGCCTTCCACCACAGTGATGAATGCTGTGGTGGATGTTTGTGTTAAAATGTTATTGTGTTTTTGTGTGTTCTTTTTCATTGTGAAATTCATTTCACTTGCTCTTTATGTGCAAGTGACGAATAAAACTGATTGATTGATTGATTGATTGTGATTCTTCTTCATGGGCTGTTGTTTGGGATCAAGAATGACTTGCCTCCAATGTAGTTCTGAAGTGGCTGATGAGTCCAGAATGGGAGTGGTGTATCTGTTTTGGGACTCGTGTCAGGTATGTGGACATTGTGGTCTGCCCATTGGAACCAATTGATTGTATTTAATGCCTCCAATTGATGGATGTGTTATCTCGGAAAGGATGCCCATGTTGGTTTGTCTATCCTTCCAGTGGATTTGGAAGACTTTGTGATGGTAGCATTGACAAGTTTTTTTCAGATTCTTGGAGTGCCTGGTGTATGTAGTCCAGAACCTGGAGGCAGGCCTGATAAACCAAGTGCAGAGGTGAGCAATGTTGTGCTGGGTGTTTGTAGTCTTGATCTTCATTCCTTTCCATGGTTAACCAAAGACTGCTGCTCACATCAGCCAACGTGGTGAATTTATCAAGGGCAGGAAAGCAACTGATGCCCCTTGGAAGGAACACTTTGAACACACCAACAGCAATCTTGTTGTTATCGTGAGAGCCCTTGATTCCATTTCACAGAAGTCAATTAGGTCCTGATTCTGTCAAAGAGCCAAAAGGCCATGTGTCACAAGGCGACGGGAAGATGAAATTCCTGCTGAAGTTCTAAAACTCTGCGGTTAAAGAGATTTGTCACAAGTTCACTATCTCATCGCCCACAACTGTGGAGAAGAGGATCTACTGGGGGGGGGGGGGGACCTCATAGATGCTGAATCTGTGACAATCTGTACTGACTAGTGCAAACAAATGCTTCACCAAGTCTTGTGAAATTTTGTTTGGATCATTCCAATATAATAATGTTAAATAGCCCCTTTCTATACTGTAAATCCTAGTCTGCAGAGTTCCGCAGATGGCTTCCTGTTCAATACACAATTGCTGCTGCTAGATGACTGAAGACAGCACAGCCATGTTCAGTACATTGCATCTGCAACTTGAAGAGTACTTTTACTAGTGCTCCAATATGATTAAATACCTGATAAAGATCTTCTCAGCTGAAACGCATACGTTGCAGTTGCAGTATTTTAGTCGGCCATTGAAGAAAAGGAGGAGGATCTTATGGAGTTGAGTCTTTATGCACTTATTCAAACACCAGAGACCAAGCCTGGATAGAGTTGATGTGGAGAGGATGTTTCCACTAGTAGAAGAGTCCAGGACCAGAGAGCACAGCCTCAGAATAAAATAATGTACCTTTAGAAAGGAGATGAGGAGGCATTTCTCCAGTCAAAGGGTGGTGAATCTATGGAATTCACAGTCACAGATGGCAATGGAGGCCAAATCATTTGGTTATGTTTACAGCAGAGATTGAGAAACTCTTGATTAGTAAAAGTGTCAAACGTTATGGGAAGAAGGCAGGAGAATGAGGTTGAGAGGGGAAGATAGATCAGCCATGATTGAATGGCAATGGCTAACTATAGTAGTCAGTTAACTTTCCAAAGTAAAATTTGGATGTGTGAGGAAACTGGGGCACCCAATGGAACTCTACATTGCCACAGAATTTAAATGCAAACTCTGCACTGTAAGCTCCTGAGCTCAGGATGAAATGAAAATCCCTGATCTGAGGCAGCACCAATACCAGAGCCACTTATTTCCTCAAAGAATGGTGGAGATAGAGGGAGTAAAAGGTGAGAATAGATGGGCAGAATGTAGAATTGTGGTCACAATCAAATCAGCCACAAAATTATTGAATGGTGAGGCAGGCTGACGGGACCGGCTGTGCAGTTACTCTTGCTCCTGATTTGTACATTGGAATTAGTGCTCAATCCATTTTGTAACATGAAGTTATTTTTTGGCCTGAGTATTGCATGTTAGTTTGAAATGTCACTGCACATTGACTCATAATTATCAAGAATTTGATGATTTGGGAAGTGGGGGGGGAGCGGGGGCGGTTAGTTAGGTGGTGACAGTAAAATACAGTCAGCGTCACGAGTTTCAAGTTGCAATAATTCATGTATACATACATTGCATAATGTGACCAATATTCCAATTTGTGTAGTAACTTGCGAAACATTTATTCTGGCACGAATACCCACTCACCCCACCACTGTACAGTTCGCTGCTGTGTTCGGGTTCATTAGTGTCACATGTACCAAGGTTAAGTGAAAAGCTTTGTTTTGCATGCGGAATTGCAGCCTCACAGCGCCAGAGACTTGGACCACAGGTGCTGCCTGTACAGAGATGATACATTCTCCCTGTGACTGCGCGTTTGCACCGGGTACTCTGGTTTCATCCCACATTCTAAAGACATGCTGATTTGTAGGTTAATTGGCTTCTGTAAAATTACAGATACAGAGTGCTGAATATAGTTTTTAGTATTGGTACCAGTGTACCAGAGACTGGGGGGGGGGGGGGGGTGTGGGGGGGGGGGGGGGGGGGGGGGTAGTATTGTGGCGCAACAGTTCCTTAGACAAAGTCCAATGGGGTAGGAGTGAATCAAACTGTACCTTGGCTTATGGAAGGACCATTCAGAAGCCTGGTAACGGAAGGGAAGAAGCTGTTCCTGAGTCTGGTGGTGTGCAATCTTTCCTTCTATTTGGCTGCATAACTCCCTGCAGTTTGAGATTTCTCTATAGTACCAAGATTGATAGCCAGCTACTATTGCTGTGGATAAAGATTTTAATAGACAGTTAATTCCATTATTTATATTTAAACATTCGGGTATTAAGAAGTAAGATTATTGGATCTTAGTGCCAGATCCCTAGCTTCTATTTTCCATAGACTTAATGTTTCGAATTACCTGGTTTTAAATTTGGGTTTTTAAGGAACATGCTCCCTGTGGGATTCAGCTTAACAGAATTTTAAAATACCTCTAGACCAGCTCCAACATCTACATATTTAATTATGGTTGCATTTATAAATAGTTGCAAAGGTCCGTCTTGCTGCTATGGAAAGCTTAATTAATGCAGACTGGTTTTAATTGCAGTACTTGATAACCTAATGAGACATTGATGGAGTATTTTTTTTACATTTATTTTTGTTTGAGATTTTATTTAACATGTTTCCTGCTGTTCAGTAAAGTGACCAGTAAACTGGGAGTGAGATTAAGCTTTCATGTGGGTATTTAAAACTTACGAGTGACTCGCCTGAATAAACGCTCACTTGGTGACTTTCTTCCCTCTGGTAAACCATGCTTGCATAAATTTTTATTTTTTTTTCCTAAGCTTGAGGCTTGCATGATGACAAAAGCAACACGAGGTTTATTCAAAACCCAGCACATTGGAAGGTAAAGTCTAACTATGATGTAGCTTGGCAAGCCAGCATCTCTGTCCGGAGTCAAAATGTCGTAACTCTCCGACTTGGATTTAGTTTAAATTGGACCCATTGGGTTTTGATGTTATACCCAGTCAGAGCTCCAAACCCCATGCTCTGGTGGGATTGGTGCACTTGCAGAATGTGTAGAACAGAAGTGACATGGTTGCAAAACCCATAACCCATCTCACAGGTTTTACAAGTTCAGCTGCTTTGATCGTTTGGAGAAAACAGCTCTTCCACAAGATTTAATGGCCTTGTCAGCTGGTTGCTGACTGACAGTGATTTTTTTGATTTTTTTAAACTACTGATACTGGAATTTTTTTTAAATCAGAAACTTGTGGAAATACTCAGCAGGTCAGCTCCTGATTTGTTACATTTGGGATTTGATAAACATATTTTGTAACGTGCAATAATTGTTTGGCCTGAGTATTGAATACTAATTTGCAAGCCATAGCACATTGACTCCTAATTGCTCAAGAATTGGATGAATTGGGGGTGCTCATTAAAATATAGCCAACCCCCTGAGTTCATTTTAAGTTGAGAAGAGAAAGAGTGTTAATATTTCTGGTTGAAGACCTTTAGCCAGTTCTATGTGGCATTTTCTGCAGGCTGCTACAGACTTGTTGAGGATCATGGGCTAGCTGCTGGGACTGGCACATATCCATTAATTAGACATGGCTGTTAAATTTGTCATTGCCTCCAACCTCTCTACCTCTGGTTTCTAGCAAGGAGCTACAGGAAACATCCTGAGTGTTCTCACAGTCCACTGAATATGCTGAAGTTCAGTCAATGGACAATTGTTTTGCCACCAGTGAGAGTTAGGAAAAAAACATTATGTTAAGACAACAGCCAGAGAAAATAGACCCTGTATTTATTCTCCTGTTAGATTCCCACAGCTGCACAGGTTGCCTCTAAATGCACACCCCAGGCAGTTGCACAATAGCTAGGCAACTAGGATTTTTTACCACAAGGGACTTCATTCCATCATTGTGCAGCTGACATGCTACCACAAGAGATGGGGTTGTGCTGTGTGCACCAGACTCCATGGTGTTTTGTGATGCATCACATTGTGACGTTCTGAAGTTTTTGACCTTGTAGGTTTGAGGGTCAATGTTCAACTAAATGAGGATATGTCTCAATTCTATAGCTGGTGTTACATGGCCATCAGGCATAGAGAGTCATAGTCGGGCAGCACGGAAACAGGCCCTTCAGCAAAACAAGAGATTTAGCTCTTAGGGCTAAGGGAATCGGGGGATATGGGGGAAAAAGCCGGAACGGGGTACTGATTTTGGATGATCAGCCATGATATTGAATGGCGGTGCTGGCTCGAAGGGCCGAATGGCCTACTCCTGCACCTATTTTCTATGTTAAGATGTACAGAAACAGGACATTATTCAGTTGAACAAGATGCCCCATCTAAGCTAGTCTGCAGTTGGCCCATATCCCGCTAAACATTTTCTATCCACGTACCAAACCTTTCCTATCCATGTACTAAATAGGCATGTCATCAAATAGGCCATTAAAATGTTGAGAATTCATTTTGGATGCCAGGATAGGTCTTGAAGTGTCCTTCAGGAATCGTCACCAACAATCTCCAGAATGGCACTTGTGTGATGCATCCTGCACACGCCTGTGCAATAGAGGGATTGGAGGACAAAAGAGCACATCCTCTCTCTTGAGCTCCATAGTTTTACCCCTTCCCCACTCTATTGCACCTTGCATTGATTCTAAAATACTTTATTGACTTCTGCATCTTGCCAATGGAATTCTACCAACACCCACTTAGAGCCTGCACTCATTATGTTGTTCAAGGACATTGTATTTATTTTACGATAAACAAAAATGCTGGAGAAACTCAACGGGTGAGGCAGCATCTATGGAGCGAAGGAAATAGGCGACGTTTCAGGTCGAGACCCTTCTTCAGAGAAATTAATGTTGTTGCGCAAGTTCTAGTTGCTCAGTAGCCAGAACTTTCTCCTCAGCGTGGCCTTGGCACCACATGTGCTAAAATTCAGGAAAACAGTTCAGGTAAATTAATTATCCTACCACAACCAGAGAAAACTCCTGAATTACTATCTACCTCTTGGTGATCCTCGGCCTATCCTTGATCGGATCGGTTCGATGGCTTTACCTTGCACTAAACGTTATTCCAATGTTGCGTATCTTTTCACTGTAAATGGCTCAATTGTAATCATGTATTGTCTTTCTGCTGACTGGATAACATGCAACAAAAGCTTTTCACTGTACCTCGGTACACATGACAATAAACAAAACGAAACTAAACTGAAATAGAAACAATACAGAAGAAAACTGTGACCCCTATGCAATGGTAACTAAAATATGTGAAATATTCAATTTTTTTTTTAAATTGCAAGTTTTTATTACTCTTGTTTTGAAGGTTAAGTCTGAGAGCCGTGATCTTGCCTTTGTGGCGGTAGTAGGAAACTACGAAATAGTCTGGTTGTAACAGGCATTATAAATAACAGCAAGTTGAAATTTAGTTGACAAATCTGCCTAGGCTGCAATTGTAATCCTTACGTTTTTGTTTATTTAAACCATGATGTGCAATGTCCATATTTTTGTACAAAGTTAGTAAATTGCAGGCAAGGCTTCAATTTGAGTGCTATAATGAGCCTGACCTTTATGCTAACAATAAACTTCATTGTATAAGAATTATAGGTGTAAGGTAAGTAATTAGCTGCAAATAGGTGAAGCATGGAATTAGGAAAGTTAAAAAGATTACTTTTGTACAGTACGTCTTGACCACAGGATGTCAAAATGGCATTGCGGCCAGTAATGCCATAACAGCCAGCCATATCATGTAAATTAGGTGTGCATTGTGCAAAATACCTCTTCAGTCTGCATGTGTGACACTGAAATATTATTTGATCTGTCAATTAGATGCTCAGCACTTATTCTGAATCTCTTGTTCAGGCCTTTCTTTTCCAACAAATCTGCATCTTACACAGAGACATGCACAACCTGTACAATTCAATGTTGAATTTACAGCAAAACGTTATCAATCTGGCATGCTCAGGACATTGGTGCCAGGTTAGCAGACTTTCTGTACTGTTATTTATTTTAATATTCCACCACTTCTTGTTTTGGATGTTGCTCAATGCAGCGTGGAATGCTGGGGGTCCTGGTGAGTGGGAAGGGAGTAGGAGAATGGAGGCCCCAGTGAATGGAAAACACGGCAAATATCATCTAGTCTGCCAGAAGCCAACCCATTTTGATTCCTGAACCGTTGGAGAGCGGATTATTGGAGTTTTGCATTTAATTTTACATAAATACATTTATGTGACCATCCCTTTGGTTGCTTTGTGTCTCCAGAGATGTGTCAACCTTTTGTGTCAATTTGTTTTTATTTTTTTATCTGTCTGCAATTGCAAATTGTTCAAGTAGTTGTTACCGTGGCAACATTGATGTGCCTCCACCATGAGCATTCCTTCTGTTCATTCATCACCCAACCCTCCTCCACAACTTGAAACATACTGTTTTCCTTGTTTTGGTAGGATGAGTCTTGTATCTCTCCCCAGCAGGACCTGCTAAATGCTTTAAGCATTTTCTGATTTTTGGATTATGAGTATCTGCAGGTTTTTGCAACGAATGATTTGATTGAAAGATGCAGCATGAAGATGTACCTCTTGGCCATCTGAGTCTGCTCTGACCATCGGTCACCCATTCACACTAGTTCGATGTTATTCCTCTTTCGAATCCACTCCGTACAGACTGGGAGCAATTTATAGAGGTCATGCAAACCTACAAACTCGTAAGTGTTTGAGATGTAGGAGAAATCTGGAGGACCAGAAGGAAGCCTAAGGCAGACATGTAAACTCCACACTGACAGCATCCAAGGTCAGGATCAAACCCCAGTCTCCAGTACTGTGAGGCAGCGGCTTTACCAGCTGCACCAATTAAAGTGAAGACATTAATTTTGTAATATAGGAAATGTGCTTACCAGTTATTGCAGCATCTGAAAATGACCAGATAATCTTAAAATAATATTGAAATAAAATTGTTAAAGTATTTTTTTTAATTCTGTGATACAAAACATGCAAGTTAACATTTTGCACTCTTTGTTTAATATTGGCATATTATCATTCATTAACAATGCCAAAGCAAATAGTTTGAGGGGTTTTAACATAAAGTGTGTGCAACGGCAAAAGGGAACTTTAACTGTAGCCCTTCCCATGCCCTTGGTACCTTTACAGTGGCTACACCCAGCTTCAGCACTTAACTTGGCATGCACTTTATTTTATTTTTTTTCTAAAAGTTAGCCAGACTATTGCACATAGCTCCCATGCCTGGAGATCATCCATCTCTGGATGCACATGGGGTCTTGGGTAAATGATTTATCTCGAGCTTTTCTTTAATCATTGGTGTGAGACCTGACAAACCCACCACCATCAGATTTGAAAATTGTTTAAATTTGAAGTGCAATTGGCTAAGCTACAATTGAAACGTAGGTGAAGCAGTGCATTTTGCCACTTATTCTAAGAAATACAAAGCTCTGTACATACTTCAAGTAGTACTTTCTCATCATGATAACAAAACCAACGCTGTTTGGCCAGAATAGCAAGATCATTTTACTCTATTCAATTCATTTGGATATGAAGCTAAAATATACATGCCACCCAAATATTTTATAGATGAACAGATATTTTCCTTCGTTCATTTTCACTAAGGTCCTTGCTGTGTCGGAGGACACATTGTCAGTGCACTTATACCAGTTACTGATGCAAACTGCTTCAGGTCAACCTGAAAAAACATACTTTTTTTTAATTTGAAATTAGTTTTCAAAACAATAGGACAATTATTCATTTGCTCAACAGGATATAAACTTAATGAGCAAGAATGCACGTTTTTCTTCTTTTAGTTTAGTTTAGACAGGCCCTTCGGCCCACCGAGTACGCACCAACCAACAATCCCTGCGCACTTACACTATCCTACACCCAATAGGGATAATTTAAAATTATACCAAGCCAATTATCCTACAGAGCTGTACTTATGGAGCGTGGGAAGAAACTGGAGATCCTGGAGAAAACCCATGCAGGTCACGGGGAGAACGTACAAACTCTGTACAGACAGCACCCGTGGTCAGGACTCTGGTGCTGTAAGGCAACAACTCTACCGCTGCACAACCGTGCCGCCCAAGGCTAAGTGGCATTCCTGCTAATGATTCGTAACTAAGGGCAGGGAATAATGTTCAATTTATTCATATGTTCAAAAGTCATAGGAGCAGAATTACACCATTCGGCCTATCGAGTCTACTTTGCCATTGCTGGTCTATCTTTCCTTCTCAACCCCATTCTCCTGCCTTCACCCTGTAATCTTTGACACCCTATTAATCAAGAACCTGTCAATCTCCACTTTAAAAATAGTTGGCCTCGAGAGCTGTCTGTGCCAATGGATTCCGCAGATTCACAATTCTCTGGCACAATTCTAAAGAATTTCCTCATCTTTCTAAAGGTAAATCTAAAGGTCTCTTTCTAACGGTTATAAATCTATATTGTAGTGACAAATTTGAATATACTTTTGTTCACTTTTATTTTGGACTATACTATGTATTTATCAGGCACGTGCCGTGAGTAATTACTCAAGGTAGGCAGTCAGTCGGCTTTTAAAAAAAAAAAAATCTTAAACCGCGCATGCGCAGATTGTTCTCTCCATAAAAAATAAAAATAAGTAACAATTCAATTTTCCCAAGGCTTCTAAATCGCCTTCATTTTTTAATTACTGAATGGGTGGGGGGCGGAGGATGAAGGCAGGTGGAGAGATGGTGGGGAAAAACGGGAGCACACCGGGACGTTGAATCAGTTGTCATCTTATTGAATGACAATACTAATTCAAGGGTCCAATTTGAGGGAGAGTTCCTTTCACAGCGTGTGGAGAGTCTGTGCCAGGGGTTAAAGATGCGGGGAAGGCAGGAGTGTTGAGAAGGAGGGGGTCGGAGGTCGTGTCAGACTTACTCACCGCTGCCGCAGCGCTCTGGGCACGGACAGCAGAACTGGCCGTCACTTCCGGGGAAGGAAGCCGCTCGGGTGACTGCGAGCAGCCGCCGGGACCCGACAGCAGAACCGGCTTCTTCTGGCCCGCTCACCTCTGGCAGTGCTCTCCGTCTGAACACCTCTCACCTGCCGCTCGCCGGCTTTACTCGTGTCAGCCGCTTCCCGCAAATCCTTAAATTCCCACAGCCGAGTAACCTCAATTGGTCCCTTGAGCGGCTGTCGGAATTTAAGGATTTGCGGGAAGCCTGCCAGCGAGCGGCAGGAGAGAGGTGTTCAGACGGAGAACACTGCTAGAGGTGAGCAGGGACCAGCAGAAGGGGCTGAAGTGGCAGCCGGTTCTGCAGTCGGGTCCAGGCAGCCGCTCGCAGTCACCCGAGCTGCTTCCTTCCTCGGAAGTGGCGGCCAGTTCTGCTGTCCGTGCCCGGAGCGCTGCGGCAGCCACCTGAGCTAATTCACTCCCCGGCCACAATGCGGTGGCTCCGTGCCCGGAGCGTTGCAAGTGGGTTACTGGCCCCGACCCCCTCCTTCACAACGCTCCTGCCCTCCCCACAACTTTACCCCGGGCCAGACTCCCCAAACACTGTGAAAGGAACTCTCCCCACCCATCCCGGGAAATACGGTATTTAAAAACATAAAGCACCAAGAAATGTACTTACCACGTTATTGGTACACAAACTCCATTCTTCTCTCTTTGTTTCCTAAGATACTCTTAAAATAATAACAATCCATATTTAAAAAACCCGGCAAGAAACTTGCGCTGTGCATGCGCAGAAGACTGCTGCACATGTGCAGTACTGCAAAGGCAGAATTTCAGCTGCCTTCAGCCCCGCTTTAAATTGACAGCTTGAAGCAGCGCTGAAGGCACGTGGGCTGCACAGACCTTTGCGTGTTGCAAGTGCTGCGGATGAAAGGCACGGAGAATTATGCCCACTTAAGAGATCGATCTCTTAGATAGGCATAATTCTCCCATGCCTTTACTATTTATATTTAATAATTGCCATTTCATAATTTTAGTCAGGGTAAAGGCAAAGGCAAATTTATTTAAACCATGATGTGCAATGAGTCCATATTTTTGTATAAAGTTAGTAAATTGCAGGCAAGGCTTCAATTTGAGTGCTATAATGAGCCTGACCTTTATGCTAACAATAAACTTCATTGTATAAGAATTATAGGTGTAAGGTAAGTAATTAGCTGCAAATAGGTGAAGCATGGAATTAGGAAAGTTAAAAAGATTACTTTTGTACAGTACGTCTTGACCACAGGATGTCAAAATGGCATTGCGGCCAGTAATGCCATAACAGCCAGCCATATAATGTAAATTAGGTGTGCATTGTGCAAAATACCTCTTCAGTCTGCATGTGTGACACTGAAATATTATTTGATCTGTCAATTTATTTGTATAGCACCATTCGTGCAAACAGCAATTCAAGGTGCTTTACAGGAAAGAAAAAATAAAATAGTCAATAATTAAAAATTGCAAAATAAGCAATACGACAAATGTATGAATAATAAAACAACGTCAATGAAACAATAAAACGATTTTAAAAAGCACATAAAAGGGTTAAAATTAGACGGTTAAGATTACCTGCATGTCGGGTTATGGAAAAGCTACAGTAAACAACAGTGTTTTTAGGCCTGATTTAAATGCGCTTACACTCTGTGCACACCTCAGGTGTTCAGGGAGCTTGTTCCACAGGTGTGGAGCATAAAAACCCAATGCTGCTTCAGCCTTTTTAGTTCTGACCCTGGGAACACAGAGTAAACCTGTCCCTGAAGACCTGAGGAGTCTAGGCGCCTCATATACAACAAGTAGGTCAGAGATGTATTTTGGACCTAGACCATTCAGTACCTTGTAGGTCAGTAACAGAATTTTAAAATCTATCCTCTTACACACAGGGAGCCAGTGCAAAGTTTTAAGAACAGGTGTAATGTGGTCCATTTTCTTGGTGTTGGTCAAGACTCTGGCAGCGGCATTTTGGATAAGCTGCAGTTGTTTAATTGATTTTTTATTGAGACCTGTAAAGATGCCATTACAATAATCTAACCTACTAAAAATATATGCATGAACAAGTTTTTCAGTGTCTTCTTTGGACAGAAATCCCTTGATTCTTGCAATATTTTTTAGATGGTAATAGGCAGATCTGGTAATGGTCTTTATATGGCTGTTAAAATTCAAATCCGAGTCCATAACTGCACCAAGGTTTCTGGCTTTGTCTGTGGTTTTCAGTGCAATTGAGTCGAGTTGAGCACTCACCTCTAGCCTTGTTTTTTTGGGACCAAAGACAATAATTTCTGTCTTATTTGCATTGAGCTGGAGGAAGTTCTGGTTCATCCACTCATTGATATGTTTGACACACTGGCTCAGTGAGTGTAGGGGACTATGGTCATGTGGTGACACTGCGATATATAGTTCTGTGTTATCAGCATAAGTGTGGTAGGATATGTTACAATGCTCTATGATCTGCGCTAGGGGGAGCATATAAATGTTGAACAAAATGGGTCCAAGAATGGAGCCCTGAGGAACCCCGCATGTGAGTTTTGTACGTTCTGATTCAAAATTACCAAGGGAAACAAAATAATCCCGATCTTTCAAGTAAGATTTGAACCAGTCCAGCACAGAACCAGAGAGTCCCACCCACTTCTCCAGTCTGTCAAGCAGTATGTTGTGGTCCACCGTATCAAAAGCAGCACTGAGATCTAGAAGCACCAAAACTGAAGCTTTTGATGCATCACTGTTTAGATGTATGTCGTTTAGGACCTTAGTGAGTGCAGTCTCGGTGCTGTGATGTGGCCGAAATCCCGACTGGAAAACATTAAAAATATTGTTTTGGGTCATAAAGCAGTAAATTTGTTGGTAAACTACCCTTTCAATAATCTTTGCCAAAAATGCTAAATTAGATATGGGCCTGTAGTTGCTCATAGCTGAGGCATCCAAATTAGGCTTCTTCAATAGGGGCTTGATCACTGTGCCTACCTTGCCCACCCTAACGGCACGTGCCTGGTATTTATCTACTTTCTGATTAATCTATTAAAGACTTTACCTCAAAGTTTTGTGAGGTGCAGCCAGAAGATATCCATTTTTAACTGAAAAAGAAATAGTGCCAATGCTCATTGGCTGCATCAGGAATTTTCTTTGGTTAGTGCTACCTAGTTTAATTTGAGTCAAGTCTGCCCTGAGGATATGAGAGCGTAGGATATGACTTCAGTATTCCTGAGGTGCAACATGAAAAATTAATCGTGTTTACCTCCCATGATCAAAGCCATAATCAGGCTGAAGAGTGCCAGCAGTAGAATAGTCAATCAGTACTTCCTCGACTTTTTAATCAGAAGCATGTTTATTTTGTTATATTGAGGGATTACGAGCATTTATTTGATAGTTTATTGAATTCCTGGTCCCAACTGTACAGTACAGGGAAAGCAGGATCTTGTGTATTGCCACACAGGATGAAAGGAAATGGCACGAGGTCACTTTCAGTCATGTTCCTCATCAGCTAACCGAGGGTTGATTGACAGCTTAATTTGTATTCTAACTTTATAGACATTGTAGCTATTGTAGCTGCATGTCTTCTTGAATATCTGAGAGATTTCTCAATGGTCCGTGAAACTCGATAGAAGCATTTCAATAATTATTAAAGGAAAATGTTTCAACTGACTGTTCTCGATATGATGGTTTTAAACATCACTTTGTTCCAGTTAAATATCCTGTTGAGCCAGAGTATTTCCAAAAGCAAAATTAATGGTACTGCAAATGGATTGTTTTTTCACCAAATACCTATTTTTAATTTTGTTCAAGTCAAGAGTTTATTGTCATGTGTCCCAGATAGGACAATGAAATTCTCCATCATTATTCCAATATCTCTCTCTCCCTCTCCCCCCCCCCCCTTCCCTCCCTCTCCGCGCTCAGCACCCCTTCCCCCCTCTTCAAGCACCTCTCCCTCTCCCTCTCCCTCTCCGCCTAAACGTCCCTCCCTCGAACCTCTCCCTCCAGCTCCCCCCCCTCCCCCATGCACCCTCCAGCCCCCGCCCTCCCCCTTCCCCCCTCCCCATCCCCCCCCTCCCCCTCCGCCCTCCCCCTCCACCCTCCCCCGTCCCCTCCCCCCCCCCCCCCTCCCCCCTCCCGTCCCCCCCTCTCCTCTCCCACCCTCTCCCTCTCCCAACCCCCTCTCTCTCCCCCTCTCCCTCTCCCAACCCCCTCTACTCCCCAACACCAACCCCCCTCTCTCCCCCTCCCCCCTAACCCCCTTTTTGCTTACGATTGACGTCAGTGGTACGTTTCAATATGAGATTTGCAGGGACTGACATTCTTTACTATTGTGCACCCATTCTTCAGAAGTGATGTTGATCAAAATGAAGAATAGGTACTGGCAGTGGAACTGAATGGGTCAGTTTAAGCTTGTTTTACAGGACAAAACATCTCAGTTCCGAACTCCAGACACCTCATTATGTCATGTGCAATCTTTATCTTCACCCATTGATCACTTAATAAAATGACATTTGTACAATTGACTGTCTGTACTGTCAACTTGCATTTAGCCGAGATTTGGCTTGAAATTAGTTAACCTGAATATTATGACTTTCAGACTTTCATCGTGGTGGTCAGTACTAAAATCAAACACTGGTATATTGCATGTTGGAGAGTAATTGACAAAATCTACAATTACATGCATCCGATAGACCACTTTCTTTCAGAGTGATATTAGCATAAATTTCTGACTGAGGTGTATTGAAAGCAGAGTGGAAGTTTATTTTTATTTTTCGAGAAGTGACATCCATGATACCAATAGATTATAACATAGCTCTCCTTTTTCATTGGAGACATGGGAGGAGAAAATAGACAATAGACAATAGGTGCAGGGGTAGGTCGTTTGGCCCTTCGATCCAGCACCACCATTCAATGTGATCATGGCTGATCATCCCCAATCAGTACCCCGTTCCTGCCTTCTCCCCATATCCCCTGACTCTGCTATTTTTAAGAGCCCTATCTAGCTCTCTCTTGAAAGCTGCCCTGTCTACCAGCCAATAGTGAAAATGTTTCTACATGCACAGCTTTTTTTCCAACTTTAAATGGATTATACATACCAGAAATAAAATCTAACAATTTTTATTAATTTGCCTTAGATTTGGTTCACTCATTTCCTAATGCACAGAAACTGTTTTAAGCAGTCAAGCAAATGGTAAAGAGAATTCAAGTATGTTGACTGCTTGTCATTAATCATACGCCTGTAACAGGGGTTAACTACAGTTCAGTACTGAGCTGGGTGTTTTTGTTCTCCTTTGGTAACAGCTGTGAACAACGTGCATATCAATTGACATGAACAAATAATGGCATTACCGAGCCAAATTCAAATACAATTCCTTTTTGATAAGAGCCAGTATCTTGCATTGTGTACAGCTTTTTCTTGTGTTCCACATTTTTATGCAAAAGAGAAAATAGTAAATGTTATCACTTCCTGAGGAACTGGCATAGTGGTAATATGATACAGTGGGACAGTGAAACGAGAAAAGCTAACCTCCAAAGGTCACACATTTATTCGCAATGTGGAGGATTTAGGAGGATTTTTGTCACAGGCCTGAAAATAAAGGTTAAGATCTCTAGTGGATATTAATTCCCGGTATTTTATTTAATTAACGTATGTACGAATGAATGTAGTGGGACAACATCTTGCTGCAATGGCATAATATAAGATTGTCTTTTGTGGGGTATTTTGGTTGAAGCGATTTCTATCGATCTTTGTCAATGTATTTGTACAGTTGGTGAGATTGGAACCTTTCTCAAACTGGAATGAAATATTACAGTTAGCCTCCAAACCAATTTAGTTGGAGCAAAGGTAAAAGACGCAAGATAGACACACAATGCTGGAGTAACTCAGCGGGACAGGACAGGAAGCATCTCTGGATAGAAGCAATGGGTGATGTTTTGGGTCGAGACACTTCTTCAGACTGAAAGGGAAAACAGCAAAATAACACAGTTTCCAAATAACATTTATTTGGATGAGTGGATCTAAAGCTTAAAATTGAGTAAAATATTGAAGGACAGAGCGTGAGGAGCAAGAAATGGTTTGTGTAGATTCAGTGATAGAGGCTAGAGTTACTGATCTATAGGGTGATTTCACGAAAGGTCACTGGAGCGTAAATCCCCACTCACGTGACCGAAAATTTTATGTCCCCCGGTACATGTTAGTGGATGGGAAAACACGCACTTTCACACCCGTTAAAAACATCGAAAACGGCCCGTTTTTGAGCTGCAATTAAGTGAGCCAGTCGGGGTGACCGTGAGGAACAGCTACCTAAATTTACAGTAAAAAAAAAAGATAGAAACTAAGGTAAATACAAGAGGGAGCTGAAGGTGTAAAAACGGCGGAAGTTGATTGCGGACATTTTTCGTGGAGATTTAAAGATCCAAAATATCGGGAATTATCGCGTTTGCTCGCTGCATTTCATCAAAAGTGGCATTATTGGCTTTGTTATCTTTATTCATTTGTTATATGAAAAGTATTAAAAGTTAGAAACCCGTCAGTAAAATTGCAAAATCGCCCATTGTTCTCAGGTGGGTTTTAACATGCAAAATGAAAACGCTTCTGAAGCTCCATTTACCATTTAAATAATCGTAAACTCTCAATGCGTTTGGAAATCAATTTTACTGAGATGCAAGCTTACGATTATTTAAATGGTCATCCATACACAATCTGGATATTAGTTGCAATTATTTTGCAATGCACAGGTCAGCTTTCTGACTTTTGAAATAAAGCATTGAAATATGTTCAACTATCTGTGAAATTTGAATAGCAGGATGAAGTTCCATGGATAAATACTTGCTGTTGTGGCATCAGTCGCCTTCATCAATTAACCTGGAAATGGGTTAAATGTTTATCAAATAACATATTAATTTATCCCGTTGGTTCTTTGATTAGTTTCAATATTCTTCAATTACATTCAGTTTTGTGCCAAAAATAGCATACATTTGTTTGTAACTTTATTCACTCAATGCAAAAGCTATTTGGAGCACAAAAGTAAAAATTAAGATCTATTTATTTATTGCCCTGATTTAGTGAATCAAACAGGGGAGCATTGGGTTTTGAATCTTTCTAAAATATACCAAAGTTATTACCTTGTAATTTCTGCAAAAAATCATCAATAGAGCAGGGTAGTTGAGCTTTACAGATGACTTCTCGAGATTACTTACAAAAATCTTACACTTTCAGTTTTCCGCTCACTTAATTTAACTAGATGGTATGGCCATTGAAATGATTCTTTCTTGAAAGCTGTGCTCAGCTGGGTGGTTTAGGAAACTATTGGCCTTCAACATCCTATTGATTTGCAATAGGTTACCAATTTTTTTTGTTCACAAAATAGTTTGATCTTAGGGTGATAGTCATTTAAGGTAATGGAGAAATCATGATTATTCATCATGAATCATTTCAAAATGAAGATTGTATTTTATATTGAACATTCAAGATAACTTGGAAAATCATTCAAAGGAGCCAAACCTTGTTTCATTGATACACGTTCACCAGATGGAAAATTTCAATAAGGAAGGTAGATTGTTCAGATTTTGTCTTGAAATGTGTTTTCCAATGTTGCCTGATGGAGATTCATATTCAAGCTAAACAATAGCACAGATAAACCTGTTGTCTTGCTGCAATGCTCGTTGTATCTTGCTATACATTTGCAGCAATTCTGACAGGCCTTCAAGCTCAAAAGAACATTTTAATCCTTGAAGAAGCTTAAATTATAGTTTTCCTACAGGTTTCTTGTGACAACTCGTCAAATATACTTGATAATTTTGTGGATTACTAGACTAAGTGGGACCCGTTGGGTCCCAGTCACTCGGGAGGCCAACAAGGGGAGGGGGGGGGGGGTTCAGGCTGTGGCGGGGGTGCTTTCTGGTGGGCTAGTACGGATGTTGTGGTCCAAAGGGACTGGTTTCCAGAGGGCTAGTACGGATATTATGGACCAAATGCACTTTTATTGGGCTAAAAATGGTGTTGTGGTGGAATGGACTGCAGCTGGGGGAGGGGGACGGCATCAGGTGTGGGCTGTCGGGGGCCGATGGGGGGGGGGGGAGAGAGCATCCTGCAGCTGGGGGAGGGGGACAGCTTCAGGTGGGGGCTTTCAGAGCCAGTGGGGGAGGAGGAGCAGCCGGGGGAGGAGATTGGCTTCGGACGGGGCTGTTGCTGGATCGTCCTGCAGCCGGCGAGGGGAAGGGGTCAGTCGGGGGGGGGCGGGGGCTTCAGATGGGGGTTGTCGGGGGCCGGTCGGGGGGGGGGGGTGAGCGTCCAGCAGCCGGGGGAGGGGGATGGTTGTGGCGGGGGGGGGTGGGGCGTCCTGCAGCTGGGAATGGCTTCAGGAGGGGGCTGTGGGGGGGATGTTCTACAGCCTGGGGTAGGGGGACGGCTTCAGGCAGGGGCTGTCGGGGGCCGGTGGGGGGGAGGGAGTGTCCTGCAGCCGGGGGAGGGGGACGGCTGTGGTGGGGCTGTCGGCTGGTGGGGGCGGGGAGAGGGAGCGCCGCCGTGTCCAACTGCTGCCCTGGTCAACCGCTACTGCTGCCGTCGCCTCCCGCTGCCAGCCACTGGCATGGCCTACCGCCGCCATGGCCTTACACTGCGGCTCCCCACCAGCTTCAGGAGGGGACCGGTGGGGTGCATCCTGCAACTGGGGACAGGGACGGCTTCAGGCGGGAGCTGTCGGGAGCGTCCTCTAGCCGGAGGAGGGGAACGGCTTCAGATGAGGCCTGCGGGAGCATTCTATAGCCGGGGATGGCTTCAGGTGGAAGCCGGGGCGGTGGGGAGCGTTCTGTAGCCGGGGGAGAGGGACGGCTTCAGGCGGTGGCCAGAGTGGGGGTGCTTTCTGGAGGGCTAGTACAGGTGTTGTGGGTCGAAGTGAGTGGTTTCCGGAGGGCTAGTACAGACATGGACTTTTCTTAGGCTAGTCCTGCAGCTGGGGACTGGGATTGGGACTGCTTCAGGTGGAGGCCAACGGGAGCGTTCTGTAGCCAGGGCAGGGGGACGACCTCAGGCAGCGGTCGGTGGGGGGGGGAAAGAGCACTGTCGTGGCCTGCCGCTGGGGGGCGTATACGAGGGGAGGGAGGTGGATGGTGTGGGCAGGAGCGGGTGTGTGGGCGGGGGTGGTGTGCCCCACCAGCGCCCGGCTCCCTCAATCCCCCCCACACTCACTCGTCACTTCCCCAGGATATCGAGGTTGTAGCATTCGGCCAGGCACCGGGCTGCTCTGCACTCAGGGCTCCACGACTTAGACCCGCCTCCGGACAGTCGGCTTCTGGACGGTCGGCTTCTGGACGCATGGACTCAGCCCAGCCTCCGGGGCTTTATTCTCCTTGCCCCGGTGAATGACAGCGGGTGCCAGAAGGGGCGTTGCCGTCCTTGGTGACTGACAAGCGAGAAGACCAATCTGCTGATCTTACGATTATTATCCGGAAGTGGCGGTGCTGCCCAAGCAGCTGAGGCTCGCCTGCAGTCTGTCTGTCTTTATGTTTTATTTTTGTCTTGTCAGATGTATGTTTTAGTCTATTTTTAGTTGTGTACATGTGGGGGGTGGGGAAACTTTTTTTTAATCTCTTCCTTCAACGGGGGTGCGTCCTTTTCCTTCTCGTATCTCCGTCTGCGCTGAGGCCTAATATCGTGGAGATTGCGGCCTCCAACTGGAATCGACCTTGAGGGCTGCGGTCGCAGAGCCTGTGGACTCGCCATCGCTGCGCTGGCTGACTTCGGAGGTTGTGGTGGCACTGTGGCTGCGACCCGACTCCGGAGGCTTCGGCCGCGAGCCCTGTGGATGGTTACATCTGGAGCTCGCAGGTCCCTGGATGGTCACCGATTTTCGGGGGCTCCCGCAACAGCAGCTTCTTCCACCCTGAATCGTGGAGTTTGAATCGGCCCGTTCACGGAGCTTAAAATCGGCCGCGGAATTTACCATCACCCGGCGGGGGCTTCAACATCGAGAGCCTCCATCGCCTCGACGCAGCAGTTTGACTGCCTGACAGGCAGGGAGGAGATAAGACTTTTTGCCTCCATCACAGTGAGGAGGTGCCTGGAGATTCACTGTGATGGATGTTTGTGTTAAATTGTGTTCATTGTGTGTTTTGTCGCCTTTTACTGTCATGACTGCATGGTATGAAATTTCATTCAAACTTCTTTGAATGACAATAAAGGAAATTCAATTCAATTTTTAAACCTTCATAACTTTTGGAATATTCCACGATCGGAACAAATCTGGTGCACTTGGAGCACAGGAGAACGGTGAGTAAGATGGTGAAAAATCGTAGCGCTGTCGGGTACCCTTTTTGCGCAAATTTAAAAACAACGCAAACCGGAAGAGGACAAGATCAGAGTTTTAGTAATAGTATAGATATAGATTTTAATCCAAATTAACACTGGCATTAATTGTTTTTAATTTTCTTTTTCCATTGAGAAGAAACTGACTGTGGGTGCCTGTAGGGAGTTTGTACGTTCTCCCCACGCCGCATGGGTTTTCCCCAGGTGCTTCAGTTTCCTCGCACACTTCAAAGACGTACAGGTTCGTTGGTTAATTGGCCTTGGTAAAATTGTAAATTGTCCCTAGTGTGTAGGATAATGCTAATGTACGGGGTGATCTCTGGTCAACACAGACTCGGTAGACCGATGGGCCTGTTTCTGCGCTGTATCTGTAAACTAAAACTAAAGTGCATGAAGGTGCCTATGATATCTCAATCTATATAAAGTCTTTTAAACCATCTTGATTCTGTAGTTTAGGTTGTACAGTCACAAATGCGTCCTTGAGCATCCATGATTTAAGAAAGAAAAGAGTAAAATAAGGTTTTTCTCTCCCTCTTGCTCATCACTCCTGTCAACTGTCTCCAACAATCCACAGGCATCTGGTATTTTGTGCATTCGGCTGTTTGTTTTAATGTTCTGAGCTTCTAAAAAAACGTGAGCAGGTTACGGAGCAATTGGGTGAAAGTGGGCCAGAAGAAAATATATGATAGCTTCCTGTTTATTCATTGGATTTTATGGCACAGTATCTGTTCATTTGGCCTGTTGTGACAATGCATTGCGACAAAAGAATTATTGGGAATAATCCAGCTTTTGGTTTATTGTCTTGCACATCCTATCAAATGAACATCCGGTTTCTCTCTAGATGTCGATAGGTTTTCTGCCTCTGCCGTCTGAGTTCTGAATTATTTAAATGATTTCCTATTTGTTTACTATTAATCTCAGCCCCCAATACTTTATCTAAGTAGAGAAAATGATGGGAATAGTTTCACAAAACATGACAGTATCCAATTTAAGCTCAGAAAATCAGCTTAACATATATCACAAAGGAGAGCTGCTGCATATCGGATATATCGGATATTTTCTTCTCAAGTAAAAAGTTATAAACCATGCTATTTCATAATCTATATTTTCAACAAAAAACGATTGTATTCTGATGTAGGCTAATCTTTTCAGGCTATGAATTTCTATCGTTTTCTCTGAATTAATATGAAATGATTGGAAAATTATAGTTTGTATGCGTCGTCTTATTTTTTGCGAATGTCCTGACCAGATAAATCTCTAGACCAGATGTCGGACTTGCAACCCACACAGAACATCTGTATTTTAAAAATCTATTAACAGCATTTGGTAAAAAGTTCTTGCATTTATGGTTTAAAAGTGTGCATAAACATGTCTTTGACACTTATATTGGAATTTAATTGTCTATGGGGACATAAAAAAAAAAGAACAAATGCAGTTAAGTTTGGCAGTCAAACCAAGTTTTTTTTCTTAACTGGAAACTAGTGACATCTTGTACATGGTGCATTTAGATTTTTTAAATCCTAGTTTAGATGAAGACACAGTCATTGCATTGGTTTATTATGTGGACATGGAAATCTGTAGGTTTACCTATTTATTGATTTCCCTGCAGTCACATCACATGTGTTCAAACTGTGAATAGGCCAACTGACATATGTAATATAAACAATGTGTTGGAAATACTCAGTTGCAAACAAAAGAGAGAGAAAATGGGAATTTCCATCAGGTAGAGGAGCAGGGACATTGTCAAGGTGGACATTCCTGAAGAGAAGTGTCGGTAAATTAAATATTGAAAAGTATGGGGAAAATATTGTAGATGCCGGAAAATTAAATATTTCCTGAACATTTTTTGTTTTTATTTCAGATTTCCAGTATTGTTTTTGCTTTCTAATTTTTGGCATTCATTTGTTATATTTTGTCAGATAGTTATTTTTTTTGGAAAACACTGCTAGATCATGATAAAGTTACAATTAAGAAAGGCCCTATGACTAATGACACGTACCATGGTTGCTTCACAATTAATTCTAGCCACAATTCCTGTTTAATAAATAATTTATTGAAATTCAGTGCATGCTTTTGGCATAAGATGCAGCATTAAGTATTGCTGTGTGCATCAATTGACATTAAATCAGAGGACATGAAATGTTTTGTCAAGGCATTTTCAGAAAAGATACTTCAAATGTATCAATTTCACCACCAATTTTCACCCTGCACTCAAATTTACTTGGATATCTCTGACACCTCCCTCCCCTTTCTTGATCACAGGAAATAGACGATTGACTGACATCCATTACAAACCCACTGACTCCCACAACTATCTCGACTAAACTTCTTCCCACCCTGCTTCCTGCAAAGACTCTATCCCCTACTCCCAATTCCTCAGTCTACGCAGCATCTGCGCTCAAGATGAGGTGTTCCATACTAGAACATCCGAGATGTCCTCATTATTTAGGGAATGGGGGTTCCCCACTCCCATCATAGATGAGACCCTCACTCGTGTCTCCTCGGTACCCCACAGCTCCGCACTTGCTCCCCCTCCACCTAATTGTCACAGTCCCCATAGTCCTTACCTTCCACCCCACCAGCCACCGCATTCAACACATAATTCTATGAAATTACCACCACCTCCAACAGGATCCCACCACCAGTCACATTTCCCCATCTCCATCCCTCCGCAACTCTCTGGTTAATTCATCCCTTCCCACCCAAACCACCCCCTCCCCAGGTACTTTCCCCTGCAACCGCAGAAGATGCCACATCTGTCGCTATACTTCCTCCCTCGATTCTGTCCAGGGACCCAGACAGTCTTTTCAGGTTAGGCAGAGGTTGCACCTCCTCCAACCTTATCTACTGTATCCGTTGTTCAAGATGTGGACTCTTATACATCGGCGATACCAAAGGCAGATTAGGCGATCATTTTGCGGAACACCTCCGCTCAGCCCGCATGATCCAACCTGATCTCCTGTTTCCTGGACACTTTAATTCTCCTTCCCATTCCTACACAGACCTTTCTGTCCTCGGTCTGAGTGTCAGAGTGAGGCTCAACGCGAATTGGAGGAACAGCATCTTATATTTCGCTTGGGTAGCTTACAGCCCAGTGGTATAAATATTGATTTATCTCATTTCAGGCAGCCCCGGCATTCTCCCTCCCCTCCCCCTCCCCCTCCTCCCTCCCTCCCTCCCTCCCTCCCTCCTCCCTATCTCTCGTTTCCCTATCTCTCGTTTCCCTTATCCCTAACCAGTCTGAAGAAAGGGCTCGACCCAAAACGTCACCAATTCCTTCTCTCCACAGATGCTGCCTGTCCCACTGAGTTACTCCAGCTTTTTGTGTCTATCTTCCAATGTGTAGTTACTGTTGTGTAATGGCCAAGGAACTTTAGAATACTGTTAGCAGATTCCCTACTAACTCAAGCTGTTAAGCTAGTTTTGTTAGATGCCCATTTAAAAAAAAAATGGATGTGGGCACTGAGATAATTTACACTTTCTAGTTCCTAGAGTTGTTTAACTTCCTTTTTGAATCAACTCTATCAGAACAGTTCTTTGTATTTCATGAACTGTGTAATGAATATTCCATTGTAAGCACATTTCAATTTAAAAACAAACTCACTCCCACGGTAATAATAGCTTTCAGCCCACAGGCTCGTTTCAATAGTTTCATGTCAGACTTATTATTTTCAGCCTGGCAGGTTTAGATACCTACATGGCAGAAGCCACCCTACAAGCACTTGTTTGGTTTTTTTTTCACACAACAGCAGCTGAATTGAAGTCCCCAACCATAGTAGGTGACCAAGAAGCACCTTGGACTAGATTTCAATGGCAGAATTTTTGCCAGCGAACATTTTGGAATTGATGTCTCTTGATTGAAAATCTATTTTATAAAAGAGAGATTGATATATATGCAACACTTTTCACATCTTCTGCACGTCCTTCTGCACTCCACAATTAATAGGGCAATTTTTAAGCATTGTCAACTCCTAGTTTTTTGCATTTATGCCAAATTCTGAGTCAGCATATGTAAAGTTTTGAGAGAAGACATGCTTTGTGAATACTGTGGATAGGGTGAGCTGTTTTAAATATCTGGGAGTCCACATCTCTGAGGATATGACATGGACATCACACGCCGCAGCACTCGTGAGTAAGGCAAGGCAGCGCCTTTACCACCTCAGGCAATTGAGGAAATTCAGAGTGTCTCCGAGGATCCTCCAGTGCTTCTACTCAGCGGCTGTGGAAAGCATCTTGTCCGGAAATATTACCATCTGGTTTGGGAATTGCTCTGCCCAGGACAAGAAGGCTCTGCAGAGAGTAGTGCTTTCGGCCGAACGCACTATGGGAACTTCACTCGCCCCCCTGCAGGAACTATACATCAGGAGGTGCAACTCCAGGGCCAATAAAATCATGGGAGACCCTTTCCACCCATGCAACGGACTGTTCCAGCTGCTACGGTCAGGCAAACGCCTCCATTGCCATGCTGTGAGAACGGAGAGGTTGAGAAGGAGTTTCTTCCCAGAGGCCATTCGGACTGTAAACGCCTATCTCACCAGGGACTAACTCTACTGAATGTTTTTCCTTCTAATATTTAATATGTAAAAGAATATGTGTGTGTTTATGATTGTGTTTATAGTTTGTTTGGTTGTTTGTTTGTCTTTTTGCACAAAGTCCGTGAGCATTGACACTTTCATTTCACTGCACATCTCGTATGTGTATGTGACGAATAAACTTGACTTGACTTGACTTGTTTAGTTTGATATGTGTTCTTGAATCCAGTATAACTACATAAAATGCTCATTTGATCTATATATTTCATGATGTTTATTCCTTGTTCCACCCCCAACCGCAGTTCCTAGTTTATTTGTACTTGCAAACCCCTAAATTTAAAGCAGTTTACTTCTGTATATAATTGTTAGTTAATTCTCATTTTGGCAGATGTTAAACAATATGAACTATAAATTCCAGCCTGAGAATAGTTTTTATGATTGCAATCCTCAATGTATAGTTCTTTACAGACTTAATGGCTTAACAGTGCATTTGATATCAGCAACATTTCATTTGTTTTTGACCCTAAGACTATGTATATTTTGTCAGATGTATAAAGATGATAATCAAGACTCTGGTTCTGGATTTAACAAGATCATTGATTCCACCAAGTCTATACTCGTTGTCCATTTAGTAGTCAAGTATTGCTTCTTCAAAGTGGGTGAGGTGGCTCCGTTTTTTCACATTTGGCCAACATTTGGTGTTAATTGGAGAAATTGTATAAATGATTATAATAAGTAGCAGTACAAGTGTAGAAACTTTCATGAGAAAGTGAAGACAATAATGGCCACTAGCATGTTTTTTTCCAAAGAATATTCTAAAACCTCTAATCAGAGGGTGGTGAATCTGTGGCATCCATTACCACAGATGGCTCTGGAGGCCAAGTCAATGGATATTTTTATGGTGGAGATTGACAGATTCTTGATTAGTAACGGTGTTGGGTTATGGGGAGAATGGGGTTGAGAGGGTAAGATAGATCAGCCATGATTGAATGGTGGAATAGGCTTGATGGGCTAAATGGCCTAATTCTGCTCCTAGAACTTATGAACTTATAAATCCTGACGTTCACTTTTAGAAATTGCAAAAAAGTGGACGTTTCAGACGAAATGTGTAGGAAGGAACTGCAGATGTTGTTTTAAACCGAAGATAGACACAAAATGCTGGTGTAACTCAGCAGGACTGGCAGTATCTGTGGAGAGACATCACCCATTCCTTCCCTCTGGAGATGCTGCCTGTCCCGCTGAGTTACTCCAGCATTTTGTGTCTATCTTTTGGAAGTTTCAGATCTGATCCTATTTGCTCTTTGTAATATTGCCTCATACACAAAAAGTGCCATTAATGTGATACAAGCTTGTCCCATTTTTTTCCAACACCCATAACTCTCAACCCCTTCCCCACGCCCTCCATATTTGAGTAAATATATTTTTGATGCAGGCATTTTGCTATTGTTTAATGTATAATGTAATGAATTGAGTAGATGAAGATTTTGTGGATGGAAAATAAACTTAGAATTTAGATTGAAACTGAATTGTCTTTTTTTCTTGAATAACCAAAGCACATTTCCAAAAGCAAAAAGATAATTTCACGTTTCATTAAGGCCATGGTTACAAATTAACCTGTAACCAGAGGGAAATTCCAAATTTAATGTATTGTTCACCAAAAAGTGGGTTTTGTTGAATAATTCATGAAATGGTATTTTGATGCAAGCTTCTTTTTCCAAACCTAAGATTTTTAAACAATTAAAGATCAAATGGGAAACATTTTATTTTCAGGATGGAATAAAAGATTTTTTTCGATTCATTATAAAAGGTGTATTAAATTTCAAAAAGCCCAGTTCTTTAGAGACATCTACCTTATTTCAGTGCTCATTGCAGTTTAAATAAGGTTGATAGCTTATTTCAGTAGTTATTAGGTCATTCGCTGTGAGCTTTGTGGAACACCCGAGCCATAAATACTGCTAACAAGCAAATTTCAAATCATGGTTGGTGCGCAATAAGTTGGGTCAGTTGGCAATGTGATAATTAGCTTCCTATCCCTTGAGTTCCGAAGGTGAAGTTTCACCCAAGGTTTACTGTTCTGATAAATTAGATGCAAATATAGAGAAGCCTTTTGAGGACAAGATTGGGCTCTACTATAAAACAACCTTGTGGATAGCCTATTGATATGATTGCTCATAATGTGAAACTCATCAATGATTATTCATGAGGTCGCAGAGGGTATTAGTTAAGGAAGTACAAACCAAGAAGAAATCAAGTCTTTTTATTAAAGCAAATATTCCTCCAGGGAAAGAGATGCATCTAATTTAAAATCATTTGTTTGTTCTTCCTTCCAGTTTATTGTCAAAA
The DNA here is from genome assembly GCF_010909765.2 of Amblyraja radiata. Classification (NCBI taxonomy): domain Eukaryota; kingdom Metazoa; phylum Chordata; class Chondrichthyes; order Rajiformes; family Rajidae; genus Amblyraja; species Amblyraja radiata. The sequence goes on from NC_045958.1 coordinate 41,779,415, forward strand.
TCCCTTTTCTCACTAAAAATAATCAGTTAATTTTGCCTAGTTACTGGTTGTTCCTGGGTAAAACGGTTCGAGGTGAGAGATTTAAAAAAAAGTGTCATGATAAAATCAGAGAGATTAAACCAAAAGTAAATATTTTTGACATGGAACTTGCCTGATTCGTGTAAAAAATTCTTAGTTCCATAAGCAGAACTGGGTATTAACGTTTCAACTAATATTACAAGATGGCTTCCAATACACTGCACACTTGGGCATCACTGCAGTTCATTGTTAACTAGATGGATTGCACAATTGCACACTAGATTGTGGCAAAGAACAGATTGTGAGAGGTTTATTGGAACTTTTAATTCCGGAAACTAGACGTTGCAGGCAAAGCTAGCATTTAATGCCCGGTTATACTTGCCCTTGATTAGAACTGTTGTCTTAAGACTGCTGCAGTTCTTCCCTGAGATGAAGTGTGAGCGATTACCTTAACATCAAAGGCTGTGCCATTTGTGAGAGAGTTCTAGGATTTAGACCCAGTGATAAGTATTTCCAAGTCAGGAGACCAGTTAATCCTTTCCCCGCAGCTTCCAGTTTTTATGACTTGAAAACCAGATGCAGGAAATAAGTTCAAGTTCAAGTGAGTTTATTGTCATGTGTCCCTGTATAGGACAATGAAATTCTTGCTTTGCTTAAGCACACAGAAAAATAGTAGGCATTTACTACAAAACAGATAAATGTGTCCATATACCATGATATAAATATATACACACATGAATAAATAAACTGGTAAAGTGCAAATAACAGAAAGTGGTTATTAATAATCAGAGTTTTGTCCGAGCCAGGTTTAATAGCCTGATGGCTGTGGGAAAGTAGCTATTCCTGAACCTGGTTGTTGCAGTCTTCAGGCTCCTGTACCTTCTACCTGAAGGTAGCAGGGAGATGAGTGTGTGGCCAGGATGGTGTGGGTCTTTGATGATACTGCCAGCCTTTTTGAGGCAGCGACTGCGATAAATCCCCTCGATGGAAGGAAGGTCAGAGGCGATGATGGACTGGGCAGTGTTTACTACTTTTTGTAGTCTTTTCCTCTCCAGGGCGCTCAAATTGCCGAACCAAGCCACGATGCAACCGGTCAGTATGCTCTCGACTGTGCACCTGTAGAAGTTAGAGAGAGTCTTTCTTGACAATCCGACTCTCCGTAATCTTCTCAGGAAGTAGAGGCGCTGATGAGCTTTTTTGATAATTGCGTTAGTGTCCTCGGACCAGGAAAGTTCATGTTTTCCTGAAGTCATTGTCATTTGTGGCAGTAGAGGGCAATTTAGGAGATGCAGTTGAAGTAACCTGGGTGAGTAACTGCTGATGATTAACAGTAGACTGAATAGGCTGTGGTCTCATTGGATTTATCCTGGTTTTTATTATAAGAGATTCTGCACTTCCTTTGAAAAATAATTAATCTCCAGACTTTGTGGTGATGATTGAGTGAATGGAATTACTGACTTGTGGTGTTGTACGCTGCTGTTGTTGATCCACAGAGCCTCGTGGCTGCCCCAGGTTTTGCTTGCCACATTTATTCAGAATCTGGTACATCTGCTGTGTGACGTGACACAATGAAGAGTGCCATTGATGTAAAGATGGACTTTGTCTCCATAAGCACTATGCCACCATGGACCAGTGCAACTTCAACGGGTAGTTTGTTGTCAAGATCTAATAAATTTATCTCTCGTGTTGATTTGCTTACTATCTGCCACACAACTAATCTGACAGTTGTGTCCATAAGTCCATGGTTGCTTTGATCATGGCGGTGCTAGCAAACCAATTCTGGTGATAGATATTGATGTTGCTCAACATAGAGTATGTTCTGTGCCCTTAGTATTTTCATTGCTTCTCTTTAAAATGTTCATTGTGGAGGAGCACTTTCTTATCAACTGAAATATGACGTTGGATGGTAATCAAAGGTTTCTTTGTCCTTATTTGGCCTCATGCATTGAAAAAGCAAAGGATTTGCAGTGAATGTCCAGAACCCGAAAGATTATTCTATCATGCCTGTATATCGTTGCATAATCACCTCCAGTAACTCTGCCCTGCCTGTGGACAGGGCTTGGAATATATTTACCTGGCACATTGTCTGTATAGAATGATTATTTGAGAAAGACTATATAAGGCTTTTGCTCGGATACTATTCACCATTGTGAGGTGGAGTCGGCGATATTGCATGGATTAGTTCCGAATTTGGTGTTTGGGAAAATGCCTGGTTGCCTGGCAGCCTTGTTTCTCTGCATTGGTTAATGAGTGATTTGTTGGGCCATTTTAGAGGACATGAACAAGTGAACAAAATTGCTGGATTCACGTAGAGGCCCGTGTGAGTAAGCAAAACACACAGTGCAGGAGTAATTTAACAGGTCAGTCAGTATCTCTGGTGGCCGTAGATAAGTGACATTTCAGATTGACCCTTCTTCAGACTGATTCTATCGGGAGAAGCTGAAAAAAAATCCGGGCACAGGACAGCATGGCAAGTGATAGGTGGATACAGATGAGGAGGGGGGTTTGATTGGTAGTTGGGTGTACCACAGCTAGATTTGAAAAAGGGACATAGAAACATAGAAAATAGGTGCAGGAAGAGGCCATTCAGCCCTTCGAGCCAGCACCGTCATTCATTGTGATCATGGCTGATCATCCACAATCAGTAACCCGTGCCTGCCTTCTCCCAATTCCCCTTGGTTCCACTAACCCCAAGAGCTCTATCTAACTTTCTTTTAAATTCATCCAGTGAATCGTCCTCCACTGCCTTCTGTGACAGTGAATTCCACAAATTCACAACTCTCTAGGTGAGAAAGCTTTTTTTCTCATTTCAACTTTAAATGGCCTCCCCTTTATTCTTAGACTGTGGCCCCTGGTTCTGGACATTTTTCCTGCATCTAGCTTGTCCAGTCCTTTTATAATTGTATATATTTCTATAAGAATCCCCTCTCATCCATTTAAATTCCAGTGAATACAAGCCCAGTCTTTCCACATATGACAGTCCCGCCATCCCGGGGATTAACCTCGTGAATTTACGCTGCACTCCCTCAATAGCAAGGATGTCCTTCCTCAAATTAGGAGACCAAAACTGCACACAATACTCCCGATGTGGTCTCACCAGGGCCCTGTACAACTGCAGAAGGTCCTATTTACATCTATACTCAAATCCTCTTGTTATGAAGGTCAACGTGCCATTAGATTTCTTCATTGCCTGCTATACCTGCATGTTTACTTTCAGAGACTGGTGTACAAGCCCACCCAGGTCTCATTGCACTTCTCTTTTTCCTAATCTGGCACCATAGAGATAATAATCTGCCTCCTTGTTCTTGCCGCCTAAGTGGATAACCTCCCATTTATCTACATTATACTGCATCTGCCATGCATCTGCCCACTCACTCAGCCTGTCCAAGTCACCCTGCAACTTCCTAGCATCCTATTCGTAGTTCACACTGCCACCCAGCTTTGTGTCATCTGCAAATTTGCTAGTGTTACTTTTAATTCCATCATCTAAATCATTAATACATATTGTAAATATTTGCGGTCCCAGCACCGAGCCTTGCGGCACTCCACTCGCCACTGCCTGCCATTCTGATAGGGACCTGTTTATTCCTACACTTTGTTTCCTGTCTGCCAACCAATTCTCTATCCATGTCAATACTCTACCATGTGCTCTAATTTTGCCCACTAATCTCCTGTATGGGATCTTATCAAAGGCTTTCTGAAAGTCCAGATACACTACATCCATATGCTCTCCATCCATTTTACTTGTCACACCCTCAAAAAATTCCAGAAGATTAGTCAAGCAGGATTTCCCCTTCATAAATCCATGCTGACTTGGACCAATCCTTTCACTGTATCCAAATGCGTCATTATTACTTCTTTAATAATTGACTCCAGCATCTTCCCCAACACCGATGTCAGGCTAACTGTTTTTTCTCTCGCTCCTTTATTGAAAAGTGGGATAACATTAGCTACCATATAATCCACAGGAACTGATCCAGAATCTATAGAACATTAGAAATTGATCACCAATGGGTCCACGATTTCTCGAGCCACCTCCTTGAGTACCCTGGGATGCAGACCACCAGGCCCTGGTGATTTATCAACCATCATTCCCATTAGTCTACCCAATACTATTTCTCGCCTAATGCAAATTTCTTTGTTCCTCTGTCTCCCTAGATCCTCTGTCCTCTAGTATATCTGGGAGATTGTTTGTGTCTTCCTTAGTGAAGACAGAAACAAATTACTCTTCTGCCAATTTCTCGTTCCCCATAATAATTTCACCTGTTTCTGCCTTCAAGGGACCCACATTTGTCTTTACTAATCCTTCTTTATGTTCCTGACGAGTTTACCTTCGTACTTCATCTTTTCACCCCGTATTGCCCTTTTTGTTACCTTCTGATGTCCTTTGAAAGTTCCCCAATCCTCTGGCATCCTGCTACTCTTTGCTATGTTGTACACCTTTTCTTTTAGTTTTATTCCATCCTTAACTTCCCTTGTTAGCCACAGTTAGAAGGGACTCCCCTTAGAATCTTTCTTCCTCTTTGGAATGATCCTGAATCTTCTGTATTATGTCCAGAAATTCCTGCCATTGCTGTCCCACTGTCATTCCAACTTGGATCCTTTTCCAGTTGACCTTCGCCAACTCCTCTCTCATGCCTTCATAGTCCCCTTTGTTCAACTGCAACACTGACACTTCTGATTTAATCTTCTTCCTCTCAAATTGCAGATTAAAATTTATCATATTATGGTCACTACCTCCTTCAAAAAGAGGCGTGTCAGATGAGAAGAGAAGTGGAGTGAAATGTAAAGCCAGAGGGAGGGATACAGGTGAGGGGGGGGGGGGGGGGGGGGTAGGGGCGTGGGAGAAAAGGGTGTTTGCACTGGGGTTGAGGGAGTTGGCTATAAGAAAAAGATGGGGGAGGGAGAGAAGATGGAAAAAGTAGATGGGGTTAACCTAAAATTGGAGAATTCAATGTTCATACCATTTGGTTGAAAGCAACTGAAGTGGAAAATGAGGCACTGTTCCCCCAGGACTGAGCCCGTGTTCAACAAAACGGTTGCCTGGTCTGCTCTAGGTCTCACCAATGGAAAGGAAGCCACGTCGGATGTGGTAGATGGGGTGGGAGGATGTTAACGGCGATGTAAAGGAAATGTAGCTTTTTTAGGCGTGGAATTCCCCCCTATTTTTTTAATCTTCTTTCCCCGCCTAAAAAAGCTACATTTCCTTTACATCGCCGTTAACATCCTCCAACCCCATCTACCACATCCGACGTGGCTTCCTTTCCATTGGTGAGACCTAGAGCAGACCAGGCGACCGTTTTGTTCCCCACCCCCCTCCCTACTGTGTGCACCCATTTCTCCCACTATCCACAACCCTTATCCCCCCCCCCCCTTGTTCCCTTCCACTTATATCCCTCCCTCTGCCTTTACATTTCACTCCTTAGTTCTCTTCTCTCCTTATCTGACACTCTTGTCTCCTTTAGTTTTCCTTTTGCCCTCTAATCAAATCTAGTCTTTCTACACCCATCTGCCAATCAAAAACCCCACTCACCTGAAATGGAATTTCTGCCTTTGTACTGCCCCCAACTATTTTCAGTCTGAAGTAGGATCCCAACCCGAAACTCCGCCTCTCCACGTGCTCCAGAGATGTTGCCTGACCCTCCAAGTTATTCCAGCACTTTGTTCTATGTCTAGATTCCAGCACCTGCATTTCTTAGTGTCTAAATCTGTAGGTAAACGGAAGGACATCAATGGTTACAAAAAGATAGTTTTGTCTTTTTAATTTACAGATATTTAAAATTAAATATGACTGCTCCATTAATTTACCCTGTTCACCACCATTTTTTAACTATAAATCTTAGTTCTAAATCCTGGAGATTCCAAATTTTCATGGTCTGTCTTTTTCAAACAACAGGAAATGTTTAAAATATGTGTGGCTAGTCCCTTATTTTGCTATCCCGTTGCAGAATTTCATCAATATAGCTGAAAGAAGTAAAAGGATTAATTGTGCACACAAGGATATGTAGAGGCAAACTGGAGGAGTTGTGAAAGGTTGGGAATTTGCAGGGGTTGGAGAAACCATAACAGTTCTAGTGATGTTGACATAGTTTGGATTCCTCAAGACTGCCAGCCAAAAACAGTTTCTTTATTGTTTATCCCGATTTTACCTTCTCCCCAAAATCCACAAACCTGAATGACCTGACCATTGTTTCTGCCTGTTCGTGTCCTACTGAACTTATTTCCACATACCTCGACACCATCCTATTCCCCCCCCCCCCCCCCCCCCCCCTGGCTAAATCCCTCCCTACCTATGTTCAAGACACCTCCCATGCTCTTCGTCGACTCCAGAACTTCCGTTTTCTAGGCCTCCATTCCCTCATCTTCACCATGGATAACCAGTCACTCTACACCTCCATCCCCCACCAGGAGGGTCTCAAAGCCCTCTGTTTCTTCCTCGACCGGAGAACCAACCAACCCCGTCTACTGATACTCTCCTCTGCCTAGCGGAGCTGGTCCTTACCCTTAATAACTTTTTGTTTGACTCCTCCCATTTCCTCCAAATACAAGGCGTAGCTATGGGCACGCGCATGGGCCCTAGCTATGCCTGCCTCTTTGTAGGGTACGTTGAACAATCTTTGTTTGAGGTGTACCGTGGCCCTATCCCCGAACTCTACCTCCGCTACATCGACAACTGCATTGGTGCTACCTCCTGCACCCACGCACAATTCACTGACTTCATCCATTTCACCACTAACTTCCATCTGGCACTCAAATACACCTGGACCATTTCTGACATTTCCCTACCATTTCTCGACCTTACTTTCTCCATCGCAGGTGATAGACTACTGACTGACATCCACTATAAATCCACTGACTCCCATGGCTATCTGGACTACACTTCTTCACACCCTGCTTCCTGTAAGGACTCCATCCCCTACTCCCAATTCCTCCGTCTACGCCGCATCAGCACCCAGGATGAGGTGTTCCACACCAGGGCATCGGAGATGTCCTCATGCTTCAGGGTTCCCCTCTTCTACTATAGATGAGGCTCTCACCAGGGTCTCTTCTACACCCTGTGACTCTGCTCTCACTCCCCATCCCCCCCCACTCGTAACAAGGGCAGAGTCCCCCTAGACCTCACCTTCCACCCTACCAGCCGTCACATACAACAAATAATCCTCCAACATTTTCGCCACATCCAACGTGATCCCACCACTTGCCACATCTTCCCATCTCCTCCTCTGTCTGCTTTCCGCAGAGACCGCTCCCTCCATAACTCCCTGGTTAATTCGTCCCTTCCCACCCGAACCATCCCCTCTCTGGGCACTTTCCCTTGCAACCGCAAGAAATGCTACACTTGTCGCTTTACGTTCACCCTTGACTCCATTCAAGGACCCAAGCAGTCTTTCCAGGTGCGGCAAAGGTTCACCTGCACCTCCTCCAACCTCATCTATTGCATCCGCTGCTCTAGATGTCAGTTGCTCTACATCGGTGAGACCAAGCATAGGCTTGGCGATCGCTTCGCCGAACACCTCTGCTCGGTTCGCAATAACCAACCTGATCTCCCGGTGGCTCAGCACTTCAACTCCCTCTCCCATTCCAAATCTGACCTTTCTGCCCTGGGCCTCCTCCATGGCCAGAGTGAGGACCACTGTAAATTGGAGGAGCAGCACCTTATATTTCACTTGGGCAAGTTTGCACCCCAGCGATATGAACATTGACTTCTCTAATTTCAGGTAGTCCTTACTTTCTCCTCCCCTTCTCAGCTCTCCCTCAGCCCTCTGGCTCCACCTCTTCCTTTCTTCCTCCCCCCCACCCTCACATCAGTCTGAAGAAGGATTTCGACCCGAAACGTTGCCTATTTCCTTCGCTCCATAGATGCTGCCTCACCCGCTGAGTTTCTCCAGCATTTTTGTCTACCTTCTTTATTCATGGACTGAATTGTAGGCCAACCAAAATTAGATCAGCATCAATGTCAAGATAAGAGAGCATCTTTTCATAGAAACATAGAAAATAGGTGCAGGAGTAGGCCATTCGGCCCTTCGAGCCTGCACCGCCATTCAATATGATCATGGTTGATCATCCAACTCAGTATCCTGTACCTGTCTTCTCTCCATACCCCCTGATACCTTTAGCCACAAGGGCCACATCTAACTCCTTCTTAAATATAGCCAATGAACTGGCCTCAACTACCTTCTGTGGTAGAGAATTCCACAGATTCACCACTCTCTGTGTGAAAAATGTTTTTCTCATCTCGGTCCTAAAAGATTTCCCCCTTATCCTTAAACTGTGACCCCTTGTTCTGGACCTCCCTAACATCAGGAACAATCTTCCTGCATCTAGCCTGTCCAACCCCTTAAGAATTTTGTACGTTTCTATAAGATCCCCCCTCAATCTTCTAAATTCTAGCGAGTACAAGCCGAGTCTATCCAGTCTTTCTTCATATGAAAGTCCTGACATCCAAGGAATCAGTCTAGTGAACCTTCTCTGTACTCCATCTATGGCAAGAATGTCCTTCCTCAGATTTTCATGTCATAAATCTCTGGAGATAGCACATGGACAACAGTTGCACTGAATACACACTGAAGAGACAACAGTGCGAGCACGACTCTAATGTTGGATTTTAGCAATTGCGGCCCTTTTATATATAATCCTAAGGTACAGTAAATTTGCCTGTCCCATTGTTCGGAAATCTCCATGTTTCGGCATAGTGGGACAGCTGGCGGAGCCACAGCCTTACACCTCCAGAGACCCGGGTTCAAACCTGACGTCAGGTGCTATTTGTGTGGAGTTTGCACATTCTCCCTGAGACCACATGGGTTTACTCCAGATGCTCTGGTTTCCTCCCACATTCCAAAATGTGCAGGTTTGTAGGATGAATGGCCTTTGTAAATTGCCCCTCATATGTGGGGAATGGATTAGCAGAACTTGTTTTTTCAATGGTAGGGATTCAATGATTACAGAAATACAATTTTGTAGCCACCAATGACCTATGTCTTTCAAAATTACAAATATTTAACTAAAATATCACGGCTACATTAATTTACCGAACTCACCACCATTGTATCCCCAGCAAGTGTGATAATATAGAACTAGTGTGGACGCCTGATCATTGGTCGGTGTGGGCTAAAGGACCTGGTTCCTGATGTATCTTTCAATCAATCAATCCAGCTTGCTGGGGCACAGATTCCTGCACTCCCTCGCAATTAGCTGGGTTTCCTGGAAACTTATACGGGCTTGGCGCAGCGGTAGAGCTACTACCTCACAGCACCAGAGACCCAGGTTCAATCTTAACTACGTACGGATGGTGTCTGTGCAGAGTTTGTGTTCTTCCTTGTGTTTACTCCGGGTCCTCTGGTTTCCTCCCACATTCCAAAAAGATGTGCAGGTGTGTAGTTTAGTTTAGAGGTACAGAGCGGAAACTAGCCCTTCGGCCCATTGAGTCCGCGTTGACCAGCAATCCCTGGCACACAAACACTATCCTGAACACACTAGCGACAATTTACAATTATGCCAAGCCAATTAACCTACAAACCTGTACGTCTTCGGAATGTGGGAGGATCCCCCGAGAAAACCCACGCAGGTCACGGGGAGAACGTGCAAACTCCGTACAGTCCCATAACAGCAAATTCTGCAGTCTGATATCCACACAGTCCCAGTGGTGCCAGATTATGGGAGCTTTATATTTGTTTAAAAACAATTACATTCAGCTAATTGGCTTCTAACAACACGGTCATCTTTCTCTGTGAAAGGTGTAGAACATAGAAGAACACGCCTGTAGTGCGGCAACAGTACAGGCCTTTTGCCCACAATATCTGCGAAGCATGATGCCAGGACTAACTCTTAACCTAACCCCCCACCCCAGCACGTTCAAGGATCTCACCGCCCTCTCTATAAAAATAAAATAATTGCCCTGAACACTTCCTTTAAACTTTGTTCATTGTGTATAAGATGGAGTATGATAAAGGTTAAGATAGCTGTAGAGCACACGGGTATTTGGACATCCTTTGACGTACAGCACTCCTTAAAGCTATGCACTCTAGTATTTGATTTTTCCATCCTGGGAAAATGATTCTGACTCTTGTTAATGTTGTCGAGCTGGAAAGGGTGCAGAGAAGATTTACGAGGATGTTGCAAGGATTTGAGGGTCTGAGCTATAGGGAGAGAGTGAGCAGGCTGGGACTGTATTCCCTGGAATGCAGGAGGACCAGGGGTGATCTAAGAAGTGTAAAAAATCATGAGAGGAATAGATTCACAGTCTCTTGCCCAGAATAGGGGAACCGAGAACCAGAGAGCATAGGTTTAAGGTGAAGGGGAAAAGATTTTATAGGAATCTGAAGGGTAACTATTTCCACACAAAGGGTGGGAGGTGTGTGGGACGAGCTGCTGGAGGAGGTAGTTGAGGCAGGGACTATCGCAACGTTTAAGAAGAAATTAGACAGGTACATGGATAAGGCAGGTTTAGAGGGATATGGACCACACACACAGGCAAGTGGGACTAGTGTAGATGGGACATGTTGGCCGGTGTGGGCAAGTGGGACTGAAGGGCCTGTTGCAACATTGTATGACTCTCTGACTCTCTACCCTATCTATGCCTCTCAAATTTTATATACTCTATCAAGTCTCCCCACAACCTCTGGCATTCCAGAGAAAGCAATCCAAGTATGTCTATCCTCTCCTTGTAGATAATATTGTCTAATCCAGGCATCATTCTGGTCAACCACCTATGCACACTTTCTGAAGCCTCCACATCCTTTCTTTAATGGAATGGCCAGAACTGCACGCAATGCTCTAAATTAGCTCCATATAGCTCCAACTATCGGAATCTTTTGCCCATAATGCCCATTGAATAGATGGAGGGTTTTTTTAAGTAATATTCATAAAGGATCATTATTGACAAGGTTACGGGTGGAATTCTTGGAAATAGTCTTATGCAGCCTGAAGACTGCAATGACCAGGTTCAGGAATAGCTACTTCCCCACAGCCATCAGGCTATTAAACCTGGCTCGGACAAAACTCTGAACATTAACAACCCATTATCTGTTATTTGCACTTTATCAGTTTATTTATTCATGTGTTTTGTAGTCAATGCCTACTATGTTCTGTTGTGCTGAAGCAAGGCAAGAATTTCAATGTCCTATGGGACACATGACAATAAATTCACTTGAACTTGAACTTGATCTTTTTTGCCCACCTGAAAATAAACTGAGTCAAGGTTTGATTTAAGCTTCACATTCCTGTAATATCGCTGCATTCTCCACGCAAGAGTCAAGGTTTGGTTTAGATTTTTGTACTCAACACTCTGGAGTGTTGCTTCAAATTGCAATCTTCAGAATCAAAGTTGAGGGCAACCACAGGCAAAGAGACAATGTATTGGAGTAACTCGCCAGGCCTGGCAGCATCTCTGGATGACCTGGATAGGCAACGTTTCAAGTCAGGACCTTTCCTCAGACCTGGTGTCTTTTTTTAACAGCGATCATCTGCAGTTTCTTTTGTCTAGTTACACCAGGCATAAAGTCATGGTGGTAACATTGAATTCTATCATTGAACTTGCGTATATGATTCATAAAACAAAAAAACTGACCTGGTCTCAAATGTTGTGAGTGATTCTGTCCAAAGGACCTTAATTCTGTGTAGTTTGATTCTATGACAATGTTAGCGATGCTACCCTTCTTGGATTACATCATGCTTTCTAAAAAATATCTAAAATTGCATTTGGGTCTGGAGCCAGTGAAGTCGTATATCAAGCATACTGAAAACCTTTCCTTTAAAATAACAACATTCTCTTCTAACTGGGTAACTTGATGTACAGAGATTAAAAACAGAAAAGACTAAGAAATACTCATCATACCAGGCAGCATTCTGCTGAGGAATAAATAAAGTTAACTTCTCAGGTCAATGACTCTTCATTAGAGGTTCAATCCTGACCTCTGTGTCTGCTGTCTGTGTGGAGTTAGCACAATCTGTGCGTGTTCATGTTGGCTTCCTCCAGGGACTGTGGTTACTAGCACAGCACAAAATGCATGCTGGTAGATTAAGTAGCAATTGTAAATCACCTCTTGTTAAAGGTTTATGGCAAAAAATAGAATAAAAGGTATGATGATGAATTTATGTTACAGGGGTAGAATAAAATGAGGCGAGAAAGTTGATAAGCTCCTGTGCTAGCTATAACATTAACTATATGGCCTCTTTCTGTGTGGCTGTAAGATAAGACATTCTGATTCTATGTCTCCTTTCTTGGAAATCTGCTGGGCCTACTATGTGTTTCCAGTACATTTTTATTCAGAATTTTCATTTTCCGTAGCATTTTGGAATTTGTTTTTCTCTCTCTGTCGCTTGTTGTGCATTTTAATGCAAATCTCTGTTTGAAGCTGGGCACGCATGCTTCCGTCTGTTATTCTGGTCAACATCCTCAATACTGTGCTGTATGTAGTTGATTGCGTCATTAGCTGGCATATCATCAGATCTGTGATTATACATCTTCCCCACCCTCCCCTTGACATCTCTTTTTTGTTGATATCGACATTATGAAATGGTGACTTTTGGTCTTTTGGCAATAATTGGGATGCAATACCAGGATCTGCCTTGGTTGATTCAGCAGTTACTTTCTACCTGTTCTTTTATAGTTTTGTAACTTTCTTTTGGCAATAACATTTTCAGATATATTTGTAATATTTTAAGAAATTCTGTTTGAGTCGATTTTAAATAAGGCGGCATCAGCATTTCATGTTAAGTATCCATATTTGACCATTCACAGTGTATAATATTTGTATAATATTGCATTAACTTTGATCATACACCAGGTTACAAGGGTACAATGTGCATTGCTGGTCATAAACTATGGTTTGTACTTCCCTTTTAAACTTATTTTGAGGAAGTGTGAAAAGGCATGTTGTGTGGCTTGGGTTATGTTGTTTCCAAAAGAGGTGATCTCTTCATGCCTGAAATGGGGAAATCATCTAGACCATGAGGATCTGTGAATTTATTGTGTGAGCGACCTTCAGCAATCGTAGAGGAAAAACTCTCTTTTGTTCAAGGTATAATATTAAGTGTCCAATCTGCATCTACCAAGCATTGAAGCTTGCAAGATGATGGCCTGTTCATTAAATTAAAATATAACTTAAAACACTTCAACAACTACTTTTATCCTGCAAATCTAAAGCAAACACAAATAATTTTGGGCATAATTATTTGATAATGGATGGTTTTGATTTTCAGGATTTTTATTGTGGTTCTGAAATTCCATTCCACAGTTCGCTCAGTTTTTCATGGAGAACTAAAACTCACTTGGCATAGGATAGATATGGAGGCACTTCGATTGTAATCAATAATCCAGCAGCTTCATTTTTGTTTTGAATTATTGAAGAAGGAAAGAATGAAATGCATGAGAAACAAATTTTAAGTAGATTAACAGATAGGACAATGAAATTCTTGCTTTGTTTCAGCACAACAGAATATTTATGCCTACAATATTCTGTTGTGCTGAAGCAAAGCAAGAATTTCATTGTCCTATCTGGGACACATGACAATAAACTCTCTTGAACTTGACTCTGGATATCCTCCACTCAATCCTGGCTCAGTATCATGAAAGCCCCAGGATCATGAACGTGTTATTGCGTGGGCGATGAGAAATGCAGGCTTGATGGACATCCTGTTGTCCAGGTGTGGGCCATAGGCCACTGTGGCACTATAAAGGATTCACTTTTTGTTTTCTTGGGCCGAAGTTGTGGTGCATTGGAAAAATAATTAGTTTTTCATCCCCCAACTCATGAGCTTTTCATGTTTTCTATGTATTATTTATATGAAAAGATACAACTTTTTGACATCCGTATTATTGTAATGTCGGTCATTCATCATCGTCACTTAGAGATTCTCAGTCATTCTTTTTCATTTCCGGTGTATTTTTCATTTCCTGAGCTTTTGTGCTTTCTTTCCCTTTCCCCGCTTCCCTTTCGTCTATTGCTTTTTTTTAAAACAAATTCTGTAGCCAAAACACCAGTTTTCTTGGTATTTTTCTTCAACATGAACTGCTCAACCCTGCAGAGTGTTTCTTGTCTTCTGAAGCGATGCAATTCTCAGCATCTGCTTCACTTTGCTCCTGTTTCATTGTTGGAAACCTGCAATGACATTGATTGTTCAGATTGTAATCTAACCCTTGCTGTGTTGTCTCAACTGAGCACCTATGTAGCTGAGAAATCTCCACCCGGCATGTTTTATTGACAGATTGTGGCATGTCATTCGATGTAAAATAAGCCTCCAGAGATTTTATGAAATAATTTCAAAAGTTTGATGGTTCGCCTGGGAGGGAGACAGGCCACAGTCAGGGAACATAGAACAGTAGGGCCCGCAATGCTTGTGCCGAACATGATACAAATTTAAACTGATCTGAAGAGGAGGAAGTAAAGTCAATTAAATTTATGACCCTATATGGAAGGATAGAATACAATTTTTAATTTTACTTGTCTAACTAGTGCTACAATGCAAAGTGGCTGCCGAAATGTGAAGAGGGTTCAGTTGAACCATTGAGATGATCAGAATAAAACCAAAATGTTTTGTACATACTTGGTAGTTACAATTTTACATTCTAGTGTGCCTTGATGCATTAGAATTTAGTTTACTATTATTTACTATTTGGGGAAATTTGAAGGTTCAAAAGTAAAATGTTTGTTTTTATTTTGTCACTGCCATTTTTATAAGCCGGGTTTTCAGTTCAATCTCTGACTTCAGTCAGTACCGTCAGTTCCCGTAAGGAAGGCACTGGCAACAAACTATTCACGATGCAGCTCTCCTAGGAAGTTATGATTTGGACCGAATATTGTTTACACCAACCTGACCCGCTGGGTTACTCCAGCACTTTGTGTCTTTTTTTTACACCCATCACTCTAGTCTGTCAATGTAACTTTTGTCACCTATTCTGCTCTTTCCATAAAGCTGCTTGCTCTTTTGTAATATAAAGACATTTTAGTCTGCTTCAACTTAATTGCACGCGCTTTATTTCAGCAGTTGGTCAATGGATTTTTAATACATATGCAATTAAACATTACACAGTGGAATTCATTTTGCATATAATAATGCCAGTGCCGCCGTGTGGCACCATTGCATAAAGCTACAGAACACCAGATGTCCTGCATTTAAAACTGAACATGGTGCGCATTATCAAGGAACAGCAGGGATAATTAGTCAATGAGCTCTCCTTATGAATATATCCACTTATTTAGTCCTATGGACATTGATGTTTTACTGGCTTGAAACCATCTGCGATTAATCTTTAATCTCATCAGTAAATTGCAGCATTCCAATGTTAATGAGGAAAATCTAACCGCTTCTGATCACAATACCTTGAAGACAAGAATTTGAATATCCGAGTACCCACATTTATGCACGTCACATACAAAAGCAATTTAGCATTTCCAATCATTTCCATTTAAAATTGCAGCCACCTGGAATTTGGACCAGGTATTTCTGTGCAGTTCACCTTGGTGCATGTGATGTTTTCCCGACATTAGCCTACACTCTTCCCAACATAAAATTGAAGTTTTAGATGCAACTTACAGCCTCCTTTCAGACACTTGCGTTACATCTGGAAGTGCATATGTTTCATTTAAGAGATTTGTGTCTCTTTCAATGACTTTTTGTGCTTCGTCTTTCTCTTCTCTCCTCTCTAACCTTTGGGTAGACACTCCCTGACTTACACAATAGGCGATTTACATAAACAATCTAGTACAATCAATACAGATTGTAATTTGCATGACACTGTAAGATCACTCAAGTTTACATCGGGAACACACTGACAATAGCAACGGTGCATACCAAGAAGGCCGCATGCCGCAGAAAGTGCTACCACGGCAAAATGGAACTGAAGTTTACCAGTAACTTGAGCAAAACACAAAGTACAGGAGTGACTCAGCATTCAGTCAACTCTAGAGGACATGGATGTACATTTCCTCCACAGATGCTGTGGCGAGGTTTTGAGTTATTAGCCTCTGCTGAGTCGCAGCTGGACTCCGCCGAAAGCGCGAGTTTTAGCCCAGCAGTATTGACGCACGGTTTGAGCAAGAAGAGAGACAAGGATTTGGTGAGCATGCAGAGAAGGATTTCTGTTGGAATCCAATTAATATTCTCAGTGAGTTATTTTTGGCAAGGGGTAGAAACAGATACCGAGTTAGTGATTCCGACTTGGTAAAATCTGACTTGCGTCAGGGTTCACAAATCGTACCCCTTACGTAAAATCATGGAGTACGTGTATGTACTGTACTCCGGCTGTTATGTGGAGATTTTGCATTTACATACAGAGACAACGAAATGCATTTCGTTGTCTCTGTACTGTACACTGACAATGACAATTAAAATTGAATCTGAATCTGAATCTGAATTTTGCCAAAAGAAATGACATCCTTTAGGTACTTTTGCAAGCAAAATGTTTCCAGTAATGCTAAATTCAATGTGGTTCCATTCTAGATTGCACGGGTCCCGCCTAATGAAGGATTTTTTAATGCAAACTATCAAATCTGTGCTTTGAGCAAACCTTTGGCCAAAATTTTATTTTGCTTTTCAAGGGAGCCTGAAATACAAATATAAAAGGGTATATTCTAACTTCTGTGGACTGCTGTTGTGCATTGCACTGCCATCATTTACATAGTTTGTTATCAGGTTCTGAAGGTGACTATCTCCATGGACACTTCCATGTAGTAAGACAGGAGAGAAACTTGGTGAACTACAAAAACTATCAAATACATTCAGAAATAACATTGTAAAACCGAATGCAGCAATTGTAATACTTTGTTATTGTGATAACTAATAGGTTTGCAGTAACAACCGTGTTAATTTTCCTTTTTTATCTTATTTTTCAGTGGACAATTTGCAATTGTGAAAAAATGCGCAGCAAAAAGTTCTGGGATAGGATATGCAGCGAAGTTCATCAAAAAGCGGCGCTCGAAGTCAAGCCGCCGTGGTGTGAGTCGTGAAGACATTGAACGAGAAGTCAACATCTTAAAGGAGATAGAGCACCCAAACATTATAAATCTGTATGATGTTTATGAGAATAAAACTGATGTGATCCTTATTCTTGAACTGTAAGTAAATCTTTAAACTGTTTTGCCTT
Source organism: Amblyraja radiata (assembly GCF_010909765.2). NCBI lineage: Eukaryota > Metazoa > Chordata > Chondrichthyes > Rajiformes > Rajidae > Amblyraja > Amblyraja radiata. Next base: position 41,796,516 of record NC_045958.1, read on the forward strand.
CATTATATAAATGTATGAAAAAAATGATCTTTTATTTGAGTGAGTGAATTCATTCTCCTGACAGTACTGTGAGCAACAATACCAAAGAAGCATTGAGAAGACCATCAAAATTTTCAAAATTATGTCACTAAAATATGATTTTTTAAATTTTGATCCAAATGTCTAACTCCTCATAATGAACAGTGATCTGATCTTTGCACGAATCCACTTCCAAACCTTATGCTAATCTGAAAAACTGTCTTTATTCATTCACCCCATTTCTCCTTTCTGATTCAATATATTGGCTCATGTTTATCCTCATTTGTTTTGTGTAGTTAATATTTCACCTGTTTACTTTAAATGGGAGTATATAGTTTATAGCTTCATCTTGTCATGTCACCTTGACTATTTCCTTGATAAATAATGTGATTTTTTTTGAAGTAAAAAGGAGGGGGGCAATACCTTAGACATTGTCTATATGGACTTATGCGATACATTTGATAAGGTTCCTCATGGTAGGCTGCTCTGGAAGTTTAGATCGTATGGGATCCAGGGAGCGCTATCTGACATGAGAGGAAGCAGCGGGTGGTAATGGAAGGTTGACTTTCAGATTAAGGATCGGTGCTGGGAACATTGCTGTTTGTAGGTTATAATAACGATTTGGATGAGAATGTGTAAGGCATGATTAATAACTTTGCAGATGACACTAAAGTGGGTGGTATTGTAGATATTGAAGATGGTTGTCAAAAATTACAGCAGAATCTTGATAAGCTGGGCAAGTGGGCTGACGAATGGTTAATGGAGACAAGGTGCTACATTTTGGAAAATCAAACCAGGGCAGGACCTTTACAGTGAATGGCAGGGCCCTGGTGTGTGCAGATACATAGTTCCCTGAAAGTTGCGCCACAGGTAGATAGAGCGGTTTCAGTATATTGGCCTACATCAGTCGGGGTAAAGAGGGCATATTTTGGATGTTGTGTTACAGATGTACAACACATTGGTGAATCTGCATTTGGAGTATTGTGTTCCCTTTTGGCCACCCTGCTATCAAAAGGATGTTATTAAACTGGAGAGAGTGTAGAGAAGATTTACGAGGATTTTGGCAGGACTCGAGGACCTGAGAAACAGGTGAAAGTTGGGCAGGCTAGGATTTTATTCCGCCAAGCGCAGGAGGCTGAAGGATGATTTTATAGAGGTGTATACAATAATGTGGGGAATAAAGAGCGTGAATGCGCAAAGTCTTTTACACAGATTAAGGGAAGGCAGAACCAGAGGATAGAGGTTTAAGCTGAGAGGGGAAAACATTAATAGGAACCTGAGGGGCAACTTTTTCACACACAATTGTTATTCAAATGACATTTGAATATTGTTATTCAAATGACATTTTACTATCCAAACAAGCATAACTTAATTGTGCAGATTATTTGAGACCCATATAATTAAGTAATACACAGAATGGTAAATCTACATGGAGTGTAATGCTGAATTTACATGGCCTCTTTCAAAATATGCTTTTTTCTTTTTGTCCATTTTGGGCCAATATGTTAAGGATTATTTTTGGCCAGTCATTGAATCACTGGGAGCACATAAAATTGTGCAAGTCATTGCAAACCAGAACTTTCATAAAATGTGGCCTTTTAAAGTAATTCAGGGTGGCACAGCGGTAGAGTCACCTTACAATGCCAGAGATCCGAGTTTGATCCTGACTGCGGGTGCTGTCTGTGCAGAGTTGGTATGTTCTCCCCGTGACTGCGTGGGTTTCCCCTAGGTGATCCTTGCACACATCAAAGACGTACAGGTTTGTAGGTTTATTGGCTTCAGTAAAAATTATAAATTGCCCCTAGTGTGCAGGATACTGCTGGTGTACGGGGATTGTTAATCGGTGTGGGCCGATGGGCCTTCCATGCTGTATCTCTAAAACTAAACCTAAAACAGCTTCCCATCTCTCCCTTTCCGCTGCCCCACACAATTAACTATCTCTATAGCTGCACTCCAAGATTCTTCTGTTTTCTGTGTAGTTTAGAATAATTTATCATTTGCTGCTTGTCTAAAGTCAACTGTTTTAACACAACTTAGTATCTGCGTATGATAAATTATCTCTTCTGATTGCTTTTCATTTCAAGCTTTGTCGCTATAATCATTTGTTTGTTATTATTTGTGCGATTTGAAAATACTCTATCCCACCACAGAACTTTATTGTCGTCAAATTCAATTTAAACTTGTTTCGATTTTGTATTATTCACCTTTGCCCACACAAAACCATAGAAAATAGTATTAAATAGCTGTCCTTTAAGCAACTATTAACAAACAGGAAGGATCTAGATTTACAGTTAAGAAAAAAATGACCTTGTTTATGTTGTCATAAGATTAATTTATGTCACAATATTTTTCCTATTTCCACATCTATGCAAATGTAATAACTTAATGATCACTTCATCAGGTCGATATCCAAAGGTCAGGACTAATGATTGGAAAATTCAATTCTACCTTTGTAGCCTGGGGAATTTACATTCAATTAAGTAAATCTGGAATAAAAAGTTAATATCATTAATGGTGACTGAAATCACTGGCTTAGTGGTTAAAGACTCTGGTTCATTGATATCCTTCAGAGAAGAAAATCTGCTCTCCTGGCTGAATCAAAAACCCAATGTTTGTCTTTTACAGATTGTCTTTTACATCTAACAGATTGTCTTTTATTACAAACCAGCACCTGCAGATCCTTGTGTCTAAATCAAGTTATGCATTTGTTTTGAGATGCATTTGTTTTGCCACTCTTTGATAATTTTTAGTGTAGACACGAGCTTTCATTTGTTCTCGTTGTTCTAGAAAAAAGTAAATTTGTCATAAATTCTGAGATTTAGAATATAACTGAAAGAAGATTATAATGGAACTTTATACAACATCAGCTAGACCACAGCTTGAGTACTGAATGCAGTTTTCGTCACAACTTTGCAGAGAAGGATGCAATTGTACTGTACAGGATACAAAGGAACCTATAGACTTTGTTGGTAGGAATAGACAAAGCCCCCCACCCCCCCACATTCTTAGTCACGTGTTCAAGAAGGAACTGCAGATGCTGGAAAATCGAAGGTACACAAAAATGCTGGAGAAACTCAGCGGGTGCAGCAGCATCTATGGAGTGAAGGATATAGGTCACGTGTGTGATCAAACACATGTAAAATTGTTGAATACATCTCTTCTAATTCTGCATTACAGGTATATTGTTTTGTACTGTATATATGATTCTTTTTTTTCAAAGTTTATCAAGTGAAATTTTTATGTTATGCCGACAATGTTTGTTTAGGGTCAGAGGTCAAATATGACTGGTCCGTGTGTGACTTCACACGGAAGCATTTTTTTCCATCTCAGTTTTATCTTACAAACTGTGAATTTCAAAAAGCTAGAATGTTCATATACTTAGCAGACATGCATTATAGTTCTGTAGGTAGGAAAATATCAATGAATAAAGATGAATCTCTTACAAGAATTTTTTAATGTAATACTTCATGTGATGCCATCTGGTCACGTGTGTGACATTTTGGGTTCACTTTCCAAAGAATGGCCCAATTATATATTTGAAGAAAGGTCAGAAGAGCTGCGGTTTCCTTTCATGTAGAAGATGCAGAGGTGAAATTCAATTGAGGCATCTAAAATAAAGGGCAATGCTTGTTTTAGTGGACAAATTCTGTGAGGCTGTCAACCGGTGGTATGGTCACTTCCCGTGTCACTTGTGGTGAGGAGCTTTAACATTACAATCTTAAATTGGGCATTTTATTTGAGGGATCTTAAAATTGATTTATTTGAGCAGTTAATTTTAAACACATTGGAAACAATATTGTGAAGTCACTTTTTTTTTTTTAATTCAGTGTGTCCGGTGGAGAACTGTTTGATTTTCTGGCAGAGAAAGAGTCCTTGACAGAAGAGGAGGCAACAGAATTTCTCAAACAGATTCTTAATGGTGTCCAATACCTCCATTCCAAGTGCATTGCCCATTTTGACCTTAAGGTAAGTCCAGGGTGAAGTTGTCCAAATTTAGTTTATTGCCACGGGTACCGAAGTTCAGTGAGAAATTGTTGAGCGCTTTCTTTTTCTTTTTTAAATGGCCAAAGTGAAAAATAGTCATGCTTAAACTAACAAATATCAATTTAAATGCTCTTGACTTTGAGGTAAATTAGTCATGGCATGTAAGACTTAAGTAATTAAATTGATGCACTGAAAACTGTTATGCATGTCTGTTCCCAATAACTGAAAATTGATGCTGGGTATTTTACTTTCCTTCTTACCACCTTTTGTCCTCCTGTTTTAAAAGCTAGGAAGGTAAGTGGTACCTGATTCTGCCTTAGCTGGTCTATCCTTGAAGCTCTGAATGCTGGGAGCTGTAGTTTTACGTTACCTAATGCTGATATTTACACACCGTACTGATGCATAATGAAATTCTGTTGGATGGATTATCACATTTAGCCCACAATTTATCCACTGTAAAATATATGCGCTCACTTACTCATTAGTTTTAACTTTGATTTTAACTGTAAAGAATTAAGAAGAGACTTATCACTTATCACTTATTCCAGTTGTAGGTGGGTTTTGTTCTATTCTGACTCGCGTTGAGATGGCAGTTAAAAACCTCCAATAAAGAACAAAGAGCAGTGTATAACGGTTACACCTCTGTTAACACAACAGAGGTGTATAAAATCATGAAGCGAATAGATAGGGTAAATACACAATCATTTTCCCCAGAGTAGATGAATCGTGAAACAGAGGACATAGGTTTAATGTGTAAGGAGAAAGGTTTACTAGTAACCTGAATGGCCATGTCCAAACTTTAAAATTTTCAATCTATGGACATTTTCATATGATTTAGTTGTTATGTATTCAAATCTCCAGGAATACGCAAGGATTGCAATTATTGCAATGTGGATTTGCTGTCCATATAGTTTTCTCACTGTTAGGAATTCTAATTTTTCAATTCCATTTACCAAATAAATATGTGGACTAATTTTACCACAATATTTGAGTCAAATTTCACTCCACAATAAAAAGGTTCCGCCCAATCCCACTGTATTAGTAGTGGAGTTCCATACCATTACCCTCCTTCAGATAATAAAATGTTGCATTAATGGAAAAGTTGGAAATGTTGAATTGAGTGAATTAATCACCTGTTCTAGGGAATACAACAGTGTAATACCTACCACAGTTCAGTGATGTTGACGTGGCCTGGCCTTCCCCAACTCTTCAACTCCGTTTAGGAAAGGTTAAGTTTAAAATCTCCAAGGTCAACCCTAAATCCACTTTCTCTCTTCACTCGAGATACTGTCCTTTTATTTCTCCTGGCCTGTGAAACATAATGTCTGCAGCCGATTCAACATATGCAAAGAAATGGGAGCTTGGATAATTTGTTTCAATTTTTATTCAATCTCTTTTTTATTTATGAACAAATTAAGATTTAACTTGTATTGTGGTTTGAACAATGTTGAAAAATACCCAAATCTGATTTGTCTCATTTTTACAAAGTATAATTTACATAGTTGTTCAATTAGGTGAAATATTTATATTTGGGATATCTGCCAGTTGCTAATAATATGAAATTAAAACCTAGTCCAGAGTAAAAATGTAATTGGTGCAATAATATAATGCAGGTGATTGAGCTCTTGATACCATTGTATAGATTTTCACATTAATTTATGAGGAATAAACGTGCATTAGATGACGCATGTGTTTAAAAGGACATTGCATGGGATTTGTTTGTGTGTTTTGAACTGCAGCCAAATCACCTAAATCAATAGGGAACTGTAACTCTACAAATGTTTGTTTTTCCAGTAGTCAGATGATATGTCCTGACATTAAACATCTAGGGACTGCAAAAGGTATTTTCTGACCTGCTTTATATTAGCTTTACAAATTGCTCAGGGAAAAAGTGGTCTGCTCAACCAATTGGGAACCAAAACTTGCTTGGTAACCATGCTACCATCTGACAACCACTCTCCTGTTAGTTGTGAGATGTTTTATGCACCCAGTGTAGGCAGATAATTATTAAACAAAGGCAGTAAGTGCAAACATAGCTCCTACAAAATACTGCCATCTCATTAAAGCCTTTGAGATTTTGTTGAGGGGAGTAAATGGATCCTCATTGATGCCAGTTTTGTCTCTGATGACCAGGAAACTGTACATGCAGTAACTCTCAAAATGATTAATATGAACAATTCAATTACATTTATCAGACATTCTATATGAAAGATGTATATGCATATAGTATTTGATTAAATGTATTTAGCAGAATAAATCAAAAGTTCCATCAAAAAGTACTGATAAGAAAGCAACACAATGCTGAAGATATGAAAAAAAGTAAAGAATGACAGTGATACATTACTGATTGGCAGCATAGGCTTAACAGATGTTTCCTGTTCCAGTGTTCCCACTTGGCTGGTAATAAAAATGAAGGGATAAATTACCATGTGGCAATCCTATTTTTTCATCAGTTTGTATAATCCTCCTGATTTAAGTAAACATATATTGTTGAGCATTGTACCCGAGCTAAGCAGTACTTGGGAGATACAGTGCATTCAGAAAGTATACAGACCCTTCACCTTTTCCACATTTTGTTACATTACAGCCTTATTCTAAAATTGATTAAATTCTTTTTTTTATCATCAATCTACACATAATACCCCATAATAAAAATGCGAAAACAGGTGTCTGGAGCACTGGAGCAGGTTTTCATCAAGGATCTTTCGGTGCTTTGCTCCGTTCATCTGTCCCTCGATCCTGACTAGTCTCCCAGTTCCTGCCGCTGAAAAACATCCCCACAGCATGAAGCTGCCACCACCATGGTATTGGCCAGGTGATGAACGGTGCCTAGTTTCTTCCAGATGCGACACTTGGCATTTAGAGTTCAATCTTGGTTTTATCAGACCAGAGAATCTTGTTTCTCATGCCTTTTGGAAAACTCCAAGCGGGCTGTCATGTACCTTTTACTGAGGAGTGGCTTCCGTCTGGCCACTCTACTATAAAGGCCTGATTGGTGGAGTGCTGCAGATATAGCTGTCCTCTGTAAGGTTCTCCCATCTCCGCAGAGGAACTCTGGAGCTCTGTCAGTGGCCATCAGGTTCTTGATCACCTCCCTGACCAAGGCCCTTCTCCCCCTATTGCTCACTTTGGCCGGGGGGGGGGGCAGCTCTATGAAGATTCTTGGTGGTTCCAAAGCTCTTCCATAAGAATGATGGAGGACACTGTGCTCTTCTGCAGAAATTGTTGTATACCCTTCCCCAGATCTGTGTCTCGACACAATCCTGTCTCAGAGGTCTACGGACAATTCCTTCGTCTTCATGGTTTGGTTTTTGCTCTGACATGCACTGTCAAATGTGGGATCTTATATAGTCAGGTGTATGCCTTTCCAAATCATGTCCGATCAATTTAATTTACCACTGGTGGACTCCAACCAAGTTGTAGAACCATCTCAAGGATAATCAATGGAAACAGGATGAACCCAAGCTCAATTTTGAGTGTCATAGCAAAGAGTCTGAATACATGAAATTATACCTTGTACCACTAAACCAGCAATCTTAGAGTAGTAGAGAATTACAATGTAAAGCAACTATAGTGTAATGTAAATTGTTCTCTTTACATTCGATTATACTGTTAATTTTTGAAGCGTGATTTTTATACAAAATAGCAATATTATCTAAACAATTGCAGGCATTATTTTAATCCCAGATGCTGCTCTTGTTCTGTTCATTAGTGGAAGCAAGTTTGTGCTTGAATTTTTTCCAGAACCTTTTTCCTTTTTATAGCCTGAAAATATTATGTTGCTGGATAAAAAGTCACGCAAACCTCGGATTAAGCTCATTGACTTTGGTTTAGCACATGAAATCGATTTTGGGCATGAATTTAAAAACATCTTTGGAACTCCAGAGTTTGTCGGTAGGTATCTTTAAAAGCTTGATCTTTTCTCTGGTTATAGTGATAACATTTATTTTACAATAATTTGCGATCGATACATTTATTTTGTTAAATTATTGTATGGCTGTTACTCCATGTTTTGTTTGCAGGAGGTGAGAATGGGCAAATGGAGTTGATGGTATGTGTGTGCATGCTGAAAATGACCCCATAAATGGGGATTCGCATAATAGTATGGAACAGAATAACGTGGCCTGGAATTCACTAAATTAGGGTGATAACAAAATTAGCAATTATGAAGAATTGTATAGACCAGGGGAGCAAATAAGATTGCTCACCAGCACGCTAGTTCCAGAAATGGTGTCAGTTCTGATTTATACAATCTTTTTCCACTCATACTCCTGAACCATATTGGGGGAATACACTTGTTTTGTACTTGGCAGCAAAGGTTGTACCAAGCCTCAAGTTTTAAAGATCTGAGGCTATGCCCTTCCTAACTTCTGCCGTGAATATACGTTCACAACCAGACACCTTCAATTTTGATCACTCAGACGTACAGTATAATTTGTCAACCAATTTTGAAATGAAGGGTTGCTCAATTTATTCTTATAAATTTAGCCTTGCACATTCTGTTGGAAGGTTAATTGTGACAGGCTACCTGGTCACTCTTCTACATTCTGCTGCTTCTTTCAAGCTGATTGCATTTTTATTCAGAAACACCATGCATTTACGTTTCTCCCCTATTGTTTGCTCCTGGAATCTACTAAAATAACAAAATGATGTGCCCTTAAAGTTGATTTACTAACATTCTTACCCAGTTCATGGAAAGATATGATGAACAGGGGTGCACCAATGCCTGTAGCACACTGCTGGTCACAGATCTCTAGTCTGAAAAACAACTCTTCCACGACCACCCTCTGATCCTACCATCAAGTAAATGTTATATCCAGTTGTCTGGTTTATCCTGAAATCCATGTGATTTCAGCCCAGCTTACCATATGGGACATTGTCTACATGGACCACAGCAAGGCCTTAGACAATGTCTCCCATCTTGCCCCCGTCAATCCTCTTGACCACCTTTTCATATAAATTCTTATCAGATTAGTAAGACATAATTTCCCACGCAAAAGCTATGTTGACTAACCCTAATCAGTCCTTATCTTTCAATGTTGGTAGAATTAATCAGTCCTATCTCTCAAAATCCCCTCCAGTAGGTGATGTGAAGTTTACCGGCACAACCTTTGTCATGTGGATATGTTTCAAAATTCACAGTTCTCTACTTTGAATTCTTTGATTTCCATGATTTTCTCCACAGTAGATACAGACAAGAAATGTATTCACTTTTACACAGTTGTCATTTTAGGGCATTTAACTTTCCCAGTATAGACTGGGACCGTCATGGTGCCAAGAACTTAGACGTAGTGAAATTTGTCAAATGTGTTCAGGAAAGTTTCCTCAGCAAATATGTAGCAGGCCCTACATGGGAGAGGCCAAAGCTTGATCTACTCTTAGGAAATTATGGAGGGCAAGTGAATGAAGTGTTCATGAGCAAGTATTTTGGGACCCATGACCACTGTTCTATTAGTTTTTTTAAAGTTATGGATAAAGACTGGGCGATCCCACAAGTTAAAATTCTGAATTGGGGCAAGGCATACTTTGATAGAATTAAACAGGAACTTGCTCAAGTTGTTGGGTGGAGGTTGTTTGTGCGCAAAGGAACGTACAGGAAACGGGATACTTTTAAAACATCAGGCGATTTCCAGGCATGCATTAGCATACGGATGCTTTAGTTTAGAACCAAAGTGTTGTGCTATTTTGATAACTTTTTAAACATAAAGTAAATTGAAATGATCCGGATCTAAATGGAAAATAGGTGGCTTTGCGGTTGGCTTAATGTTTTATATGTTCAGAATAACAGCTGTAAAAGGGCGTTAATTTTAAGTTTGTTTCATGCAATCTGAATAATTTCAAATTGAAAGAAATCAATGAGCATGAAGCAAAACAGTGGAACAATCGCAACAGCTGCACTAAAACGATATTTAAAGACCTCTAACTTTGAAGCAGCTGTAAAACAAAAACATTGCATCAAGAGTAAATTACAATTGTTCTTGAGTTAGGGTGTGTTGACCCTATTAACCTCTATAGGGTATCAACTGATGTACCGAACAAAAGATTTCATCTTTATTAACACTCGTGTAACTTAAACATGCAGGCAAACCATTGAGTTCTAATAACTTCTCATTTATTTTACAATTTCAACAACACTTCTTAAACTAAATCAAAAAACTCATGACTTGGTCGCAGATATTACCCGTATGAATGAATTGGCCAGATTCACTCGGGGGTTGTCTGAGTTTTGAAATGGGGTCCCTTCTTGCGGTGGATGTTCCCGGGTGCTGATGTCTCAGACTGCAGGGGGTGGAAATCGCTGTCAAAACATGGTGGGGGACACAATTTCTTGGTGGCCACACGCACGCGCGCACGCTTCGGCCGTGGGCCCTGTGGACGGTAACATCGGGAACTGAGCTGGTTGGTGACCGACTCCGAACTCCAACGCGTTCCCCTGCCGCCGCGCACCCCCCGGCATTTCCGCCCATATCGAACTGCCCTTTTTTTAATACCATTTTTCCTTCAATCTTACAAAGGAAGTCTTTGTTCTCAACCAAGGCTCACATGGCTATGAAGTCAATCATTTTAAGTTGTCACTCCTGCAAGGGCTGAGTAAAGAAATCACATCTTTGTTCCTTATCAGGCTATAGAGTTCTTAATTGCATTGCTTCTTCATATCTCCTTCTCATTATAGTTATTTTGCAAAATGTCCGTTTCAGGCACCTTATCTTCTCAAGGCCCACACTGCATAGCCATGAAGTTATCTTCAGTTCTGCTCTCGCCAGATGTCAAACGTGACCATTTTCACTGTGCCCCTTTGTTCTCCTGGCTCCAGCATTTTGTTCTGTCTCTCTCTCTAGCTCGAAGTATACTCCTAAAGCCTGTCGGGATACTTGACATCCAGTCTCTGGCAAAGGGTGTTAGGGAAAACTGACCCATGTAGGATTATCATAGCCAGAGGAGGTAATGAGATGTTCTAGCAGCAAAATATCTAAAATGGGGGGAAATCAATTCCTTTGGCCATGCGAGCAAGACTTTAGATCTTGTGAGGCTAATTATTTAATTTTATGTTATAGCTCCAGAAATAGTAAACTATGAACCTCTTGGTCTGGAGGCTGATATGTGGTGAGTAAAATATAAACGGAGCCATTGAATAGATTGTTCAAGCACACATTTGCAGATATATAACAGCACTGTTCTCTTGAATTTCAGGAGTATTGGAGTCATAACTTACATTCTGTAAGTATTACAATTTTAACAATTGTTCATTTTCTCATGGTAGAAAGTTATTCTGGTAGTCTTGCCAAGTACTTGTTATGTTGGCTTTCATTTGCAGGAACAGTAGCTTATTTGGTGTTATCACGACATTAATAATAATAATAATGGATGGGATTTATATAGCGCCTTTCTAATACTCAAGGCGCTTTACATCGCATTATTCATTCACTCCTCAGTCACACTCGGTGGTGGTAAGCTACTTCTGTAGCCACAGCTGCCCTGGGGCAGACTGACGGAAGCGTGGCTGCCATTCTGCGCCTACGGCCCCTCCGACCACCACCAATCACTCACACACATTCACACACAGGCAAAGGTGGGTGAAGTGTCTTGCCCAAGGACACAATGACAGTATGCACTCCAAGCGGGATTCGAACCGGCTACCTACCGGTCGCCAGCCGAACACTTAGCCCATTGTGCCATCTGTCGTCCCAATTAGTACTCAGTGCATCTGAAATATGCCTCATTTTACTATACATTCTTGAGGGATAGTTTTGAATTAAAATCTGAATAAAGACAGTGCTGAGATTTTGTTTTCTTATATGTAATTGCTTAGAGGCATAAATCAATGGGATTGCTCCAAGAATAATTAAATCTTAAATCAATTATAATTATTTTTAAAGTTGCACTAAGCCATGGAGATTTATGGTCACGGAGCACAAATAATGATCCAGCTTCTCTTACATGTAAGTTGGAGGTTATGGGTGTCCCTTACAAATCAGCCCATTGTTTTCCTTTGTTATTTGAGGGAAGGAGGGAGAGTTGGATAGTGATACATGCCAACACAGTGGAAAGGCTACTTGGATTTTGTATCTGAAGTGTTGAACGTACAAGGATCAATTGGTAAAAAAATTCTGAGAACATTTCAAAGATAAAATCAAATTACCTTAATTAAAAGCTGATTGTGGGAATTTCCAAAAATAATCTTTTTATTAACACAAGGAGGCTAAAATTAATTCCACTGATAAGGGATTAACAATTTACCATAATGTTATTTCATAAGCAATTTAGAGGTTTCCATTGGCCTGTGTCAAACTGATGTAGAGGGGGGGGGATTTCTGTTTGTAGTCCTGGTGGTATTGGGCTCAATCCTCTGGTATTTGTTTTATGAGAACTTAGTTAACCATGGAACTTTTTTGAACAGCTATTTCATGCATATGACATTGTTCTGAAATTTCTGTCATTCTCTTTTAATTAGCTTGAGTGGTGCATCACCATTCTTGGGTGACAGCAAACAAGAAACGTTAGCCAATGTTTCAGCTGTGAACTATGAATTCGATGAGGAATTTTTCAAGAATACTAGTGGCTTGGCGAAAGACTTTATCCAGAAACTACTTGTGAAAGATCCCAAGTATGTCTTCAATACCCTTTCCAAAATGTTACTTCAGTGAACTTTAATATTCTTTGAGTGTTAAACACATATTAACATTGAAGTTACTAACCACTTAGTTATTTGATGATACTCAGTCACTTAGAGTATAAGAGCTGTGAAAGTTGCTGTCTACCGAAGTAGTTGATCTTAGTTGGACCTGAAATTGTCCTATCATTCTCTGAGTTTGAGGGGGAAATATCTCTCCTGGTTTCTGTTTCTGACTGCAGTTCATTGTGTGGTTTGGTAAAGATCAGTTGTAAAATTCCGTATGGCTGACATACCGATACCCAAGTCCATCGATCATTGAAAAACAAGTCTGGTCCATCTTCCCGTTTTCCCCATTATTATTTTCATGGAATAAATGGAGACTATTGTAGAACAATTACCCAGTTTTATGTCAATGAAGAAATAATGGATGTCAAATGAGCATCATAGGTTAAAATTCTCATGTTTGCAAAAGAAAGTGAGATTAACCACAATGCTCAATATAGACGTACAAATTATTGAATGAAGATCAATTCTCCCCATGTTTCACTATATTTCACAATTGCATTTCAGTGTTAAAAACATGTGCCACCATTTTTTTTTTTTTAAGACTTAACGAAGTTTCACTTCTATGATGATTTTGCTAAACTGAACTCTTTGTCATTGTTCACATGTTCAGCTGTGCCAATGATCGCCAAGGGTATTCTAACTGCTTATTTGTGGTCATAATTCAGCCTAAGCAGGTGATTCCATTGTCATTTTAACATTCAGAGCCAAGCTGTGGCAAGCTATGGATTAATAAAAATAATAAAAATCAGTTTCCATACTCACTGCACCCCTAAGTACAGAAATAACTATGTAAAATTGGGTGAAGGGAAGAATAACAAATATTTCTATTTTCACACCATGCACCACACGTTAATTATTTTTTTACTTATTGCTTTATTAAGGATCATTTTTGTGTATTATGACATTTGAAGTACTGTTTTGAACAAAAAAAACTAAAATACTCACAGGAGTCTGGTAAAGACATTGGGTTGAAAGGTTAGTTTAAGTAGTAGGATTTGTTTTCATAAGATTGTTGCAGTATTTTCAACAATTCTGCATTCTACCTTTGTCTCTAACAGGAAAAGAATGACAATACAAGATAGCTTGCAGCACCCATGGATCAAGGTGTGCTTTTCTATAAGTATTTAAGACTTTGGCTTAACACACAAAAGGAGAGAATGCATAACACATCTTAAATCAATTCTTTGAATAAATTATTATACCTAAGTTTAAAGTAAATGATTGGAAAGTATCTATTTTCTAAATAAAACCAAAGAAATTATCTTTTAAGAAAAAAGGTGATTTAAAATTTGGAATTAGTTATTTTTCCAGTGGAACAAATGTGTGATTTAAAAAAATATATATTATTGTTATTATTAGAACTGTCTTAAATTACCCCCCAAATCAAAATGTAGATGGTTACACCTTTCCCCCCCCCCCTACTCTGCATTTAATCCATCAAAATTATTGCCGTTTATCATGCAAGAGTAAGCTGGGAAGATAACTAACCAAATTCAGTGGTACATTTCAAAAGAATGTTCCAGCAATATTTATTTTAGACCAATAAATGTTGGAATAAGAGTTTCTGGCCTTTCTGTTGCATTAGAAACGATGTCCATCTAAAATACTAATTGTGCAATATCAATGGCATATTTCACACGTTTCAAAGCAAGATCGCAAGATAATAATAATAATATAAATGGAAATATAAAGAATGTGTGTATGGAAATAAATTATAAAGAAGCAATACTGTATAGCCAGGATTTCCAAAAAATCAAATTGAATGTGGTATTTTTAGCAAGGATTATTTCTGTTTAGCCAAGCCTGGCATGTGCATGCTGCAGCAATAGGTTTGTGGGATAGGTATATCTTGATGGGAGTTGGGTGCATTAGTTCTCATCAGGTCTTGAATCTTCCAAGCAAGCTTGGATATGTTAAGAGGAAGAAAGACATGAATGTTTCTTCCTACACCTACAGAAGAATTGCTTTGATATATTCATAGTCATATAGCACGGAATCTGGTCCATTGGTCCAACCCGCCCATGCCCACCAAGATTCCCCATCTAAGCTAGTCTCATTTACCCGCATTAGGCCCATATCCCCTCTAAAACCTTCCTATCCATGTACCTGTACAAATATTGTTATTAAGTATTATTGGTGATGATTATACATCATTTTAATATGTCTAATGCCAGCTTTGATTTATTGACTGAGGGAAAAGCTGTTTCAATGATGATCCGGGCCAACAGTTGCACAGGAATTACAATACTTGTGTGTTTATTTCCAACTTCTAAAAGCTAGGATGTAATTACTTTTATTCATGACATTTCAGCCAAAGGACAGTCAGCAGGCTCTCAGCAGAAAAGTGTCTGCTGTAAATATGGAGAAGTTCAAAAAGTTTGCAGCCCGCAGGAAATGGAAGGTATGTGGATTTTACTAATATTCAATATTTACAGAACCATATTTGGTCACTCCACTCAGAACTGAATACAAATTGACAGGAATTTCGATCAGGTAATTTTGCCCATTTTTTTCTAGTAATAAAAGGAAAGGTACAAGGAAGGCTATGAACAATAGAAAGCACAGACAGACGTTTCATGGGGATAAAGGGAAAGTTATTTCAAAATGTAATTGTTTCAGAATTCAATGGTCAGACAATATCCAATATTTTTAATAAAAGAAAGAGCAAACTCATTTATATCTCCAAGTGTGTCTAAGATCAATAAAGTTTTAAAGTGTAACTTTAGGCATTTGGACCTATTTTGACAATAAATGGGTTAATTAGATATGAAAATGTAACCTTGCATGGAGCTTGCACAATATGAATTCTTCTTTGCTAATTTAAAAACAAAACTCTAAAGATCATTGAAATTAAGATCAGCAAAAACAAGTTAAATATTCATAAAATCATTTTTATCAAGCGATTGACATGTGAAGTTGATTGCTCATATAAATGGTACAGCAATAAATGAAAAAAGTGATGTGTTGATTACTGAATGAGATTCACTGATAAGATATAATTGTGTAATGAGGTGCTGCTTTACAAACTAATGCATGGCAGATGCAATATAATGTGGATAAATGTGAGGCTATCCACTTTGGTGGCAAGAACAGGAAGGCAGATTATTATCTGTATGGTGTCAGATTAGGAAAAGGGGAAGGTACAACGAGACCTGGGTGTCCTTGTACATCAGTCACTGAAAGTAAGCATGCAGGTACAGCAGGCAGTGAAGAAAGCCAAGTGGGCAGTGAAGAAAGTTGGCCTTCATTGTGAGAGGGTTTGAGTCTAGGAGCAAGGAGGTCCTACTGCATTTGTACAGGGCCCTGGTGAGACCGCACCTAGAATATTGTGTGCAATTTTGGTATTGACATTATTGCTATTGAGCGAGTGCTGCATAGGTTCACTAGGTTAATTCCCGGGATGGCGGGACTGTCATATGAAAGAATGGGTTGACTGGGCTTGTATTCACTGGAATTTAGAAGGATGAGAGGGTCTCTTATAGAAACATTTAAATTCATAAAGGATTGGACAGGCAAGATGCAGGAAAAATGTTCCCGATGTTGGGGGAGTCCAGAACTAGGGGGTCACAGTTTATGAATAAGAGGTAGGCCATTTAGGACTGAGATGAGGAAAAGTTCACCCAGAGAGTTGTGAATCTGTGGAATTCTCTGCCACAGAGGCAATGGAGGTCTTCATGGTCATGAGGAGTTCCCGCATTCTTGGAACTAGTCATGGCCTCATTATGGTCGCCGTAACTTTTTCAACATGTTGAAAAATTAGCGGTGACTGCAATGCAGCCGCCATGGAGAGTAGCGTGAATTCACGAGCCGTAGGTGGGTCGCCAGGAAGTCCTAATGGGTTTCCAGGAGGTCAGAGGTTCTCGTAGGTTGTAGCCGGTGCTGATCGGTGAATTTCATTGGCTCATCGTGGGGAAAAAAAGGTAAGCAGTAGTTTTCAGAACCAAGGATAACTCACCGGTAATGTTAAATATCCGCCGAGCTTCACAGCCGTGTATCTCTGGCTTCTTAAAAGTTATCTCCACTCCTTCTCCCCCCTTCTCCCCCTCTTCCCCCCCCCCCCCCGCCTTTTAAAGGACTTACCGTACACTGTGCTTTTTTTTAGCTGTATTTTTACAGCGCCAACCTTCCTGTTCATCGCGGTGTGTGTCTGTTTCACCTTGGCTTTGCACCGTGTGAATCTTTTAGACAGCGCTCCCCCCGCTTGCCCTGTCCCCCACCTGCATAACGGGCTGGTGAAGGAAGCAATGTGCGTGTGTGTGTTCCACTGACAGTCGCCGTTCCAGTTGCCGGTTTTTCAGGCGACTGCCGGCAACTTGATAGTCACCGGCAGTCCGCTGAAAAATCGCCTAAGTGGGACAGGCCCATTAAGCTTTTAACCCCTATGACCAAAATAAGGCCTGTAAATTTAAAGCTGCCTGTAACATTCCATCTATTTAGAATTCATTCCATGTCCCACTGATGTTGATTAGTTGACTAGTTGATTATTTGTGTGAAGTGAAAGTTCTCAATGTGTTTAATTGAAACTTTGCTGCCAAGTTAATGTGTTAAATTGTTGTTTCTTTAGCAATCAGTAAGGCTAATATCACTGTGCCAACGGCTATCAAGATCATTCCTTTCTCGGAGCAACATGAGTGTTGCTAGGAGTGAGGACACTTTGGTAAGTACCTGAACAAAAATCAATTCAGCAGCTGAGGACTTGGTTTCTTTTTGTGATGCTGAGAAATAAGAAGAATTGTGTATTTGTATTCTAGCTATAGTTCGGGGCAGTCTGCTGTTTCTCTCTGGCTTATTCATGGTTCACTGTGCCATACAGCCCAAGACTATTGTCCAGTAAAAAGGGATAGAAAATAAACGAACAACAACTATGTTTTTAATTTTCTTCTTCCATTTTGTTTCCCTATCATTGAAAAAGCATTGCTATTGCAACATTGACTCCTTTGATGCTGCTCACCCACCATCATTCAGGAGGCTGATTTCACTGACATTATGGTTTATCTGCAACCAAAACCCACGTACTAATCACAGACTAACGACTGAGTTGATAGGAGGAGCACTGCATAGTTTTCTGGTTATGAAAACACTCTGTGTTGACCCAGGTTCTGCATCAAATTGAACTTCACTGAAACTAATTGTGACTTTTTTTACCATTGCTAAACACATGTTGGTGTATCCAAACCAACCCGCCTTCAAACCTCTGCTCATCATAATACCAGTTAGTTCAGGACAGATCAGGTTCAATCTAGGTTCATGGAAGCCTGTACTGTTTAATTGCACAACAGATTAACATGCTGATAAAGCTGGGACGTACATGAAATTTGACAATGTCATGCTGAAGAGCTAAGGCTGCACACGATTCCACCAGTCTCGCTTAAAAAGTATTGATTTAAAAAATGTAATTACCAGTTTGATTTCCATGATTCCGGAATTGTTGGCAGATATGTATATAAATTATGGATAGACACAAAAAGCTGGAGTAACTCTGCGGATAAGACAGCATCTCTGGAGAAAAGGAATAGCAGAAATATAAAAGTGGATAAGTCTCCAGGTCCGGACAGGATATTCCCTAGGACATTGAGGGAAGTTAGTGTAGAAATAGCAGGGGCTATGGCAGAAATATTTCAAATGTCATTAGAAACGGGAATAGTGCCGGAGGATTGGCGTACTGCGCATGTTGTTCCATTGTTCAAAAAGGGGTCAAAGAGTAAACCTAGCAATTATAGACCTGTTAGTTTGACGTCAGTGGTGGGCAAATTAATGGAAAGAATACTTAGAGATAATATATATAAGCATCTGGATAAACAGGGTCTGATTAGGAACAGTCAACATGGATTTGTGCCTGGAAGGTCATGTTTAACTAATCTTCTTGAATTTTTTGAAGATGTTACTCGGGAAATTGATGAGGGTAAAGCAGTGGATGTTGTATATATGGACTTCAGTAAGGCCTTTGACAAGGTTCCTCATGGAAGGTTGGTTAAGAAGGTTCAATGGTTGGGTATTAATGGTGGAGTAGCAAGATGGATTCAACAGTGGCTGAATGGGAGATGCCAGAGAGTAATGGTGGATGGTTGTTTGTCAGGTTGGAGGCCAGTGACGAGTGGGGTGCCACAGGGATCTGTGTTGGGTCCACTGTTGTTTGTCATGTACATCAATGATCTGGACGATGGCGTGGTAAATTGGATTAGTAAGTGTGCAGATGATACTAAGATAGGTGGGGTTGCGGGTAATGAAGTAGAGTTTCAAAGTCTACAGAGAGATTTATGCCAGTTGGAAGAGTGGGCTGAAAGATGGCAGATGGAGTTTAATGCTGATAAGTGTGAGGTGCTACATCTTGGCAGGACAAATCAAAATAGGACGTACATGGTAAATGGTAGGGAATTGAAGAATGTAGGTGAACAGAGGGATCTGGGAATAACTGTGCACAGTTCCCTGAAAGTGGAATCTCATGTAGATAGGGTGGTAAAGAAAGCTTTTGGTGTGCTGGCCTTTATAAATCAGAGCATTGAGTATAGAAGTTGGGATGTAATGTTAAAATTGTACAAGGCATTGGTGAGGCCAATTCTGGAGTATGGTGTACAATTTTGGTCGCCTAATTATAGGAAGGATGTCAACAAAATAGAGAGAGTACAGAGGAGATTTACTAGAATGTTGCCTGGGTTTCAGCAACTAAGTTACAGAGAAAGGTTGAACAAGTTAGGGCTTTATTCTTTGGAGCGCAGAAGGTTAAGGGGGGACTTGATAGAGGTTTTTAAAATGATGAGAGGGATAGACAGAGTTGACGTGGAAAAGCTTTTCCCACTGAGAGTAGGGAAGATTCAAACAAGGGGACATGACTTGAGAATTAAGGGACTGAAGTTTAGGGGTAACATGAGGGGGAACTTCTTTACTCAGAGAGTGGTAGCTGTGTGGAATGAGCTTCCAGTGAAGGTGGTGGAGGCAGGTTCGTTTTTATCATTTAAAAATAAATTGGATAGTTATATGGATGGGAAAGGAATGGAGGGTTATGGTCTGAGCGCAGGTATATGGGACTAGGGGAGATTATGTGTTCGGCACGGACTAGAAGGGTCGAGATGGCCTGTTTCCGTGCTGTAATTGTTATATGGTTATTATATGGAATAGGTGACGTATCGGGTTGACCCGCAACATCACCTATTCCTTTTCTCCAGAGATGCTGCCTTACCCGCTGAGTTACTCCAACTTTTCGTTTCTTCAGTTTAAAACAGCATCTGCTGTTCCTTCCTACACATTATGTATAAAATATGTTGCTTTTGAAAATAGCATAAACATTCTTGCTTCCTCCCCCATATGTTCAGTAGACTGGTTGACTTCCAAAAGTGATTGTTTGTTTCATTCCTCCTGATAAGGATGAAGAGGATTCTTTTGTGATGAAAGCAATTATTCATGCCATCAATGATGATAATGTTCCAGGCCTACAACATCTCCTTGGATCCCTTGCCAACTATGACATAAACCAGACCAACAAGGTAACTTACATCCTTTGATAAATCTTGTTAATGCCTCAAGAATTATTTCCTTTCCAGTTTTGGAAATAGGGCATTACTTTAGTGCAAAACACATCATTTAATAATTTTTAAAGTAGTGTTATATTTTATAAAACACTTGTAGATTTAAAGTGAGTATAGAATCTAAAATGATACAAAACCAAATTTGCCACATTGTGTATGCTTAAAAGATAAATATATTGTTTCTGCAGTATAACTAGAGTTTAACGGAGATGAGTGCGAAGTGTTGCATTTTGAGGAGTCAAACCAGGACAGAACCTTCACAGTGAACGGTAGGAGTGTTGCAGAGCAGAAGGATCTTGGAGTACAGGAGCATAGTTCCCTAAAAATATTTTTCACAGGTAGATAGGATGGTAAAGCAGGCTTTAGGACATTGGCTTTCATCTATCAGAATACTGAGTTTAGAAGATGGGATGTTATGTTACAATTGCATAAGACATTGATGAGGTCGCATTTGGAGTATTGTATTCAATTTTGGTCATCCTGTTATAGGAAGGATGTCATTATGCTGCAAAAAGTACAGAGAAGGTTTCTGAGGATGTTGCCAAGACTTGAGTGGCTGAGCTATAATGAAAGGTTGTATAGGCTAGGACTTTATTCCTTCGAGCACAGAGGGTGCTGGGTGTATGGAATGAGCTGCCTGAGAGATAGTTGAGGCAGGTATTATAACAGAATTTAAAAGGCATTTAGACAGGTACATGGGCAGGAAACGTTTTGAGAGATATGACCAAACGTGGACAAATGAGACTAACTTAGAATGGCATCTTGGTCAGCATGGACGAGTTAGACCAATCTGTTTCTGTGCTGTGACTGACTTGCCTAACATAACAATCATTCACATTATGAAGTTGGAGTTATGTAAATAAATCAAAAAGTCTTCAATAGTTTGGGAACTTGGAGTAGGAGGTGCCTTCATCCACAGTTACATTGCTTTGGGTTTCAAATATGGCATTACCAACAAATGCCTATAAGAAGGGTCTCGACCCGATATGTCACCCATTCCTTCTCTCCAGAGATGCTGCCTGTCCCGCTGAGTTACTCCAGCTTATTGTGTTTAAGTACAGTGTGCTTTGGTTGGCAACATTTTTTTATGAAAGCCGATGATTGCCAGGTTTGCAACTTTAAACTGTCTTTCAAGATAAATCAACAAAGCCACCCAGTACATGATCCAGATGTCAAAGCCTGTGAATGTTTGAACCAGCTTAATGATTATATGGAAAGTATGCATCTTGTTTTATAATGATGTAGATTTAACAGATCAATGGTAGCACAAAGTAAAGAGTAAATGCGAGTTTATGTAAAGGTGAAAGAATTATTGATTAGTGAAGATAGGTTGTGATTGTACATATTTGCTTCGAACACCATGCTACTGCTACTTAATGCTTCTGATGGTGACTTATTTTTGCTTAGCTCATTGAACCAGAAAATTATGAACTACAGTTCCAAGATTCGCTAACAAACAGTCCACAAATATCGTCTTTGTGCTGAGGCCACCCTTCACTGTGCTACATGCAATTGGCTCGTCGTTCCCATAGAGTCATAGAGTGATACGGTGTGGAAACAGGCCCTTCGACCCAACTTGCCCACACCGGCCAACATGTCCCACTTGCCTGCACTTGGTTCATATCCCTCCAAACCTGTCCTATCCATGTACCTGTCTAACTGTTTCTTAAATATTGGGATAGTCCCTGTGTCAGATGAGCCCTACCAGTTTAATCCATTTAAAAGTCACAAGAGTATGAAAGAAGAACCAGCTTTGGATAAGTATATCTAGGGATTATTATAGCCATTGCGGTAGCACTGAGAACTAAACTAGTCATTTGTGACAAAGAGTGCATTTAGCTATGGGGAAGCAGTTGGATGAGAGGATGCAATTCTTTACTTGTGTGATTGGTCATCATATTAAAGAAGGAAGTTCTTAAACCCTAGTATTTTGCATGCCGTGACCATTAAAATATCAATGTCTGGTGTAGCTAATAATTGTTAAGTCGGAGAGATGAGATGGAACCGCGGAGACCCAGGACCGTTGGAGACAGCGGTGGAGGGTCGGAGCGGTGAGGGCTTGGGTCGGGCACGGGGCTTGTTCTCGCGGAGACCCAGGACCGTTGGAGACAGCGGTGGAGGGTCAGAGCGGTGAGGGCTTGGGTCGGGCACGGGGCTTGTTCTCGCGGAGACCCAGGACCGTTGGAGACAGCGGTGGAGGGTCAGAGCGGTGAGGGCTTGGGTCGGGCACGGGGCTTGTTCTCGCGGAGACCCAGGACCGTTGGAGACAGCGGTGGAGGGTCAGAGCGGTGAGGGCTTGGGTCGGGCACGGGGCTTGTTCTCGCGGAGACCCAGGACCGTTGGAGACAGCGGTGGAGGGTCAGAGCTTACCAAATCCCGTAACGTTCCACACTCCATAGGGAGGGTTTCTGGGGAAGCCGCTGATTGGTGGGAGCAGACTAGAGGAAGCAGCT
Organism: Amblyraja radiata; assembly: GCF_010909765.2. Taxonomy (NCBI): domain Eukaryota; kingdom Metazoa; phylum Chordata; class Chondrichthyes; order Rajiformes; family Rajidae; genus Amblyraja; species Amblyraja radiata. Next base: position 41,819,174 of record NC_045958.1, read on the forward strand.
GATTGGGTGCAACCTCAGGTTAGCATTTCTGCTTTTTGGTTAAAGGTACAGTGATTTAGTAAGGGTACAGTGAGCTAAGGGAGGCTAGGGAAGCGGAAAATCAAAATGTGACAGGAGGGTCCAGAATGTGTGAAGATAAAGCTCTAGATGTAAAAGGGGCAAAAACGGAAAGGAAGGGTAGTAAAAATCATCTGAAAGTGCTTTATCTAAATGCGCTGTACACGGTATTAGTGAGACCACATTTGGAATACTGTGTACAGTTCTGGGGTCCATACTTAAGAAAGGATGTACTAGCCCTGGAGGCAGTGCAGCGAAGGTTTACAAGATTAATTCCTGCAATGAGAGGATTGACATATGAGGAAAGGTTAAGTAAGCTGGGACTCTACTCTTTGGAGTTTAGAAGAATGAGAGGCGATCTCATTGAAACGTATAAGATCGTGAGGGGCCTTGATCGGGTGGATGCACCGAGGATGTTCCCAATGATCGGGGAGGCTAGAACTAGGGGACATAGTTGCAGAGTGAGGGGGGGCTCTTTTAAAACTGAGATGAGGAAGAACTTCTTCACCCAGAGGGTGGTTAGTTTGTGGAATTCACTGCCCCAGGGAGCAGTGGAAGCAGTAACGTTAAATTTATTTAAGTCAAAAATAGATGGTTTTTTAGCTGCCAAGGGGATAAGGGGCTACGGGGAGAGGGCAGGGATATGGACCTAGGTATGGTTAGTATAGTAGACCTGAGTGATCTCCTGGACAAGTGTCGATCGCCTGGATTGGGGTCGGAGAGGAATTTCCCGGATTTTTTTCCCGAATTGGACCTGGGTTTTTATCCGGTTTTTTGCCTCCCCCAGGAGATCACGCGGTTCTTGGGGTGGAGAGGGGTGATAGCGGTATAGAGGGGAGGGTAGTGTCTTGTGTTCTGTGTCTTGTGTCTACTGTTTGTGGGTAAGTGTGTCTGTTTAGTGTTCAGCCATGAGTGAATGGCGGTGCGGGCTCGACGGACCTGATGGTCTACTCTCGCACCTACTTTCTATGATTCTATGATTCTATGATAACTGCAAAGGTAAGGAGGGGCAAGTGGCTCCCAATAATTATTCTGTAAAATAATATAACGCAAGGTTATTAAACCCACACATTTAATCCCCCGAGAGCATCACAGTGAATCATTAAGTTTTAGGAGGATATTTGTGACTTGTGCAGAAAGTGGCAACAGTGTGCCTATGGCGGAAGTAGGTATTAAGACAGGTTACAACATGCAGGATGACTCAACAATAGCTTCCTTGTAAAGCACATTTTCTGCAAATACTGTTCCTATGACAACTGGTATTCCTCCATCTTTAGTTACTGACATGTATTTACCAGTGACTGAATGCCCTGTGTCCCCAGTATGGCTTTGCTAATCTTGCATGTCTCTATTGCTCAGAGCAAAGATACAGTGTGATTCCCACAAGGAAACTTTTGACATTTGTCTTGAAGTAAACGAAAATAAATAAATGCTATGATCGAAGGCAAAGATTTTGATCTTCTGAGTGTTCATCAGGAACCAGGAGTCATTTTTGCACATCTGGAAACTACTCCTGTGGATCAGATGCAGTTCCCAGATGTGTGGAATTATGTTGAAATAATATTCACACGGTATATTTTCAGGAAGGGTTATTTACTGCATTTATATTTACTTGCATGTCCTTGGCTCTGCAGGATCAATTGCAGCACCCAGCTAATTAGCACAGTGCATGCTCCACCCTGAATGTTGTCCTTTTTTTCTGTCACACGCATAAAGACACTTACAAGAGGATAGCTAGAAAATGGCTGAAAATAACCTTTTGTATACTAGATCAAACATTTTCAACATGTCAAAAGGGTTTACTTGTCATATGTACTGGTAATGGAACAATGATGTTCATATGCTGCAACTCTACAGGTTCATTCATTCAAATCACAGACTAATATATAATAATCAATTATAAACAAATAATCAGTTATAAAAGGTAAACAGACCATAACAATGCAAAATTAAAGTCTGTTGTGCAACCAAAACAAAGTCCACAGTAATTCATAGTTGCTGAGGTAGTGGTTAGTGTTGTACAGTGTTCAAGAAGCTCATGGTTGCTAGGAAGAAGCTGTTCTTGAATCTGTAGGTCATGGATTTTGGGCTCCTGTATCTTCTTCCCAGTGGTATGAGTGAGCGTGACCAGGGTGGTGTGGATCTTTGATTATATTTGCTGCCTTTTTGAGGCCTATAGATCCCTTTGACAGCGGGGAGGTAAATAACTACCAATACCAACGTGTGATGGACTGGGCAATATCAACTACTTTCTGCAACCTCCTTTGATCTTGAATGTTCGAGTTACTGAGCCAGGCCATGATGCAACCAATCAGTATGCTTAAGGGTCTGTCCCACTTGGCCGACCTAATCCGCGAGTTCTGGCGAGTTTGCCCATGACTCATACTCGCAGCATGGTTGACCCAGGGTCGTAGGAGGTCTTCATAACTCTCCTTCGTGCTCGAGAGTGGTCTCCACGTACTCAAGGCCTCAGCTAGGTCGCGGCGTTTTTTTCAATGTGTTAATAAATGCCCGCGAGTAAGAAAAGGTCGCCATGGAAAAAATCAATACTTTTTTTACTTGTAGGCTTAGTCGTAGTAGGTCGTTGTAGGTCGGCATGTTAGTCATAGGTAATCGAGGGTAGTCGTAGATAGTTCTCATCATGGTCGATGGGAGGTCGAAGGAGATCGTCTTCACTCTCCACTATTCGATGTCCAATTTTCCCGAAGTTAGTCATAGCCAGTTGTAGCTAGTCGTAGCTAGTCTTCAACATAGTCGAAGGAGGTCTTCTACATAGTCGAAGGAGGTCTTCAACATGTCATTTTTTTAAACTCTTCTAAACTTGCCAATTAGGTTGTCCAAGTGGGACAGCCCCTTTACTGCCCTGTACTTGTAGAAGTTGTAGTGAGTATTCAGCAACATACCAAATCTTCTAAGGAAGTAGATGTGCTCTCTATATGATTGCATCAATGTGCTGTGCCCAGGACAGATCTTCGGAGGTATGCACGCTCAGAAATTTGAAGCTGTACACTCCAGTGCAACCCCATTGATAGATGGGTTGATGAATTCCTGGCTTTCCCCTTTTGAAGTTAACAATCAGCTCTTTGGTATTGATAAAGTTAGCAAGATTCACCCAGATTATCAATCTCTCTCCTGTACTTATTGTTTCAAATTATTCATCAAATGTCAATAGTACCGGCAGTGAATTTGTGTTGGGGTTGTTCTGGCTACGCAATCATGGGTACAGAGAGTGGAGCAGGGAACTGAACACACAGACGCTTCAGTGTTGACAGTTATCAAGGAGGAGCATTGTCGCCAATATGTTCTGACTGTCGTCTGCTGATGAGAAAGTCAAAGATCTATTTGTAAAGGGACGATCAGGTTCTCTGAGTTTGATAGGTCTTGAGACGATGATTGTGTTCAGCTTCAAGCAGTAGTCGGTGAACAACAGCTTGACATATTGTCTAAGTGGTCCAATGTAATGAAAGAGCCAGTAAGATCACATCCCATCTTGATTTATTGTGATATTAGACAAATTATATATTGGGTTCAGATCCTTGCTAAGACAAAAGTTGATATGCGCTGTAACAAACCTCTCAAAATACTTAATCACCATGGGTGTGAGTGAGTACCACTGGTTAGTAGTCATTGAGGCATGTCACCTTTGACTTCATGGACACCAGCATTCTGGTTGTCCTTTTAAAGCTGTTTTGGGACTTCAGATCTTCAGAACAATCTGTGTGATCCTCAAGTTTGGTCTAACAAAGTGTCCTTTGGCTTTCCCAATGGTGTTATCCAGGTCATACATGAACTTCTTATCACCTATATCACCAGTATCTCCTATATCACCAGACTTGAATGCCTGAGATCTGGTCATCAGTAATTGCGGACCTCCTGTTCATCCAAAGGTTCAGGAACCCTCGTCTGGTTTTGGAGGGAACACACTCCTCCACACATTACCTTATGAAGTTTTAAAGATTCTTAACAGTTGGATGCTGGGGTGAGCTTGCAAGACAATCTCAAGCATTCAGAAGACAGGGTAATGTGCAGGAGAGAATTGGAAAATGTAATGAAAAATGTTGCAGCATGTTGTGTTGGATTAGTTGCAGTTCAAGTGATGCAACTGTGCCCTGGAGCTACGCGATGATCATTCTTCACAGAGCATTTAGATTAAGCAAAGAGGAAAATTAGACACTTCAATTTCTACCCCACCTCATTATTTATTACATCTTTCTACAGCTTGGAACCCCTCCATTATTGGTTGCAGCAGGTTGTGGAAACATTCAAATTCTTAACTTGCTCATACAGAAAGGAGCGAAGATTGATGTCCAGGATAAGGTTTGTAATGGATCTTTTCAAAATATGCTCTCGATTTTGTCAGAAAAATTACCATTTGTTATCACATTAATTATCATATGGTTTTTTAATGCAATTTTGTATTGTCTCATTTTGTATTGTCTCATTTTGTATTGTCTCATTTTGTATTGTCTCATTTTGTATTGTCGTATAGAAAACAATTATCATGTTCAACTTAAATGTGATTGTGATTAAAAATAAATTGGAATTGTGTTTAATTGATTAGACATTCGTAATTTTATGAATGAGATTAATAAAATTCACCAAAAAAAAGAAATTGGTATTTTTAGGTTTCAAACTTTCTAGATTATTTTTTTTTAAATAATGATCTGAATTTCTTCCAGTCTGGGTCCACTGCACTGTATTGGGCTGCAAGACACGGTCATACTGAAACATTATGCTTTTTGCATCAACAAGAATGTCCTCTGAATGTGCAAGATAAGGTAAATTATAAAGTGTCATCCTTATAAAAGTAAACACTTTTATTTGTTTTAATTTATTATGTAGAATTGAAGTGAAATTTGTTATAAATGAATTGATGGAAATAAGTGTTACAGTTGCTGTCTATCTTGTAGACATTTTTAGAAGTTAGTAAAATTCACCGAAGAAGGTTCTACAGAAAATGGAATTTCGGAGAATTAATCAACATTTTTTGCAATGAGTCATTATAATCACAAATTAAAAAAATTGTTGGCAAACAATTGTGTCTTCTGTGTTGTTGCAATGTTGTTGTGATAACTTTCCCCCATCATATACCACCTGCATTAACATTCCTCATGAAGCCACCCACAACGCACAGGGTATCATTCAAATCCAAGAGTCACCCAGCTTTACCTGTCCACTTTGTTTCTCTAGTACTCCATGTCTGGGTTCTCAGGATGAGGCTTAACTGTTCCAACTAATCTTTACAAAGACTTGCTCCATTGATAATATGTAACAGATGCTGCATTGTATCAAATACAAACAGAATACTGAAGTAACTCAGCTTGTCAGGCTGGAGAAAATGAACCGGTGACGTTTTAGGTCTGCAGAAGGGTCTCGATCTGAAACATCTCATATCCATGTTCTCCATAGATGTTGCCTGACCCACTGACTTTCTCCGACATTTTATGTCTATCTTGCTGCATTGATTTTTGACTCCACCCACACTTGCTCCTTTGCTACTGACTCCCATCCCAGCCTTTCGTGCAGAATGAATCGGTCGCTTTAGCATCCTTTTCACATTTGTTCATTTTCCAGATTGCAGGATTTTGTTTCAATTACAATGAAGGAACAGTAACATATTTCCAAGGCAAGATACTGTATGACTTAAAGGGGAACCTGCAGGTGGTGACTTGCCCATGCATTCGGATCTCACCCTGTTTGCCTCCAAGCTGCCTGTACCCTCGCCATCAGAAAAACGGTTTACCTCTATTGTATTTAACCTCATTCCTTCCTTGGTTCCATGCACTACTGATCATATTTACAAATTTGTCACCCACCAGATTCAGTTATTCCACCACACCTCTATTTTCGGTTATAAAAAGCTGTTTATCCAAAACAGTCATGTTTTAACGCATGATTACACATGCAAGTCATCCCTGTGCTGGTTGCTTAATGTTGAATTCCTTATTGCGAACAGGTTGAACTACATTTCTCAAGCTGCTTTTTAAACATCCCTGAAGTGTAATTGTGCAGTTTTCCTATAAATGTTAATTTCCATTCCTTCTCCTCCAATCATCCTGTTCCCCTGTATACTTATCCACATAGTCGTCTTGACAAGGTTGGGAGATTTCATTTCCTAGATTAACTGTGTTGCTAGAATCCAGGTGAGATGAAATGATATTGCATGATTCAGCAGTAAAAACAGAAAATTCTCAAAATAATCATTTGGGTCAGGCAGGGCCAATGGGGAGAGGAAAACATTATCATTCTTGCCTGGATGGCCACTTTCATTCTACCTTCAGCAAAGATGAGACGTGTCAAAATGCTCCCTAAATCTCAATCAACACATTTGCAATCAGCAACACCATGTTTGCTCATTTACAATGCCCCCCAGTTGAACAGCACTTTGAACTGTAACATTTACCAATTGTCAAATCCTTCCAAGACATTTCCCATTCATAGCTTTGCAATATCTTCTATTCCCATGCAATCCATTGAGGTATCTATGCACCCACAATCCTGGGCACATGAACATCTGTGCCTCATCTCAATGAAATATATAAAATTGTGAGACGCATAGATTGGGTGGACATTCAGAACCCTTTCCCCCACGGTGGAAATGTCAAAAATTAGAAGGCAAGAGGGCAATGTTTAGAAGAGAAGTACGGGGCAATTTTTTTTTACACGTGGTGGTTTTCTAGAATGGCTACTGGGGGTGGTGGATTCAGATACGATAGTGGCATTTAGATGCTTTTGGATTGGCATATGGATATGCAAGGAATTGAGGGATATGGATCAAGTGCAGACAGAGGAGACTAGTTTAACTCAGCATCATATTTGGCATAATCTTTGTTGGCTGAAGGGCCTGTTACTGTGCTGTATTGCTCTATGGTATATATTCTAACTCATCCATGTACCTATTAGAAGGCAAGACTTCAGTCCCCAGTAATTTTGAAATTCTCACCTACTACATTCCTTCATTCTTACTTTAAATATGTTCTTAAAACCCTAGGCACTGCTATGCTTTCTTCCCTAATACCTCATGTGTTCCAGTGTCAAATTCTGCCTGATAACTATTTTTTAGCTTTTTTTACCACCTTTAGTGGAATGTATAAAGCAGGTCATTAGCTGCACAGACTGGGAAAGCTTACAGAAAGGCAGCCTAGTTTATTTTAGGCATTTTGCTACAAACGAATAGGATGGGTGGCATAGCATTGAAGGGGGCAGTACTGCTGTTGGTTATGAAGATAGTTCCAAGGAGTGACAAGGCAAGTGATGGAGTCTAACCCTGCAGGAGCAATTTGCAATGTGAGACCATGTTGGCGGAGGTAAAGTGGAAAAATTATTCGGTGTTTCCATTTTTAAAACTCATTCTGCTTCAGAGGGTAATTGATTTTTTTGGGGAATGGGATTAAATAAATATCAGTCTAAGAATGCCTGGCTTCCTTCTCGATAGTCGGCTGTGATTTTATAACTAAAAAGCTGCTTTAGTTATTTTGATTAAAAACGGCCCTTTAATTTCCAGTTCATTTTCTTAATTCAAGTTCTTCAGCTAACATGCAAATTTATATTTTCTATCTGGAGTATTAATGCAGGATAACAATAATACCCAATATTGGATGTTGTCATTTATTTTTCGTCTTATTTCCCTTTTGATGAAACAATAGTAAAATGTTTTGTTTATCACGCCAAAGCCATCTAGGAAAATTGAATTCTTTAAAAATCTATATTTAAACAATTAGGATAAAATATATATATATATATAGAAAGAGAAAACACTGAAACATCAGAAATGTTGAAACGAACGTAAAATATTGATAAATGATATTATTGTATAAATTGGTATTTTAGTATTTGAGTTGAACATTTCAGTGGAGTCTTCACTGACATCCTTGGCGCCAGTGCCATGTTTTGTAATGTAGTTGAAGATCCTTCTGTCAGATGCTAAAGTAAAGATCAATATGTAAGCCGTGCAAACTGCAGAAAATTCATTGAAAATTTCCAATATGTGATTGCAATCTAAAACAATTACTGATGATTCAAGGATAAAATTATTTCTACAGTACTGCATGCAGACTGACATTTGTATGGTTGTGTCTATTTTACTTTTCCTGACAAGGTTGCGTCCTAATTATAGTTGTGTTGACTAATCTTATTAGGTCTATTGAACTAACAAATCTTTTGCTCTTCACTTCTTTCATCTTCCCACTCTTTACTCCACCTTCCCTCTCCATCAAATTTAGACATTCTGGTCTTTATTTTGATTTCCTTTGCGTTCATGTCCGTGACTACAGATTTGAGTGAGGCAGCCAAGCATTGATGTATTTTTAAATGCTTTGTATTCGGAAAACTCCACACCAAATGTCCATATGAAATGGCTCTTTGCAAAGGGAGCTTGAACAATAAAGTGGATTTTAAATCTGGTTAAATCAAAGTTTTAACTTTTATTTTTGTTTATATTTGACTTCAGTCTGGTGAAACTGCCCTCCATGTAGCAGCTCGTTATGGTAATGGTGAAGTGGTACAATACCTCTGCAAAATTGGTGTTAATCCAGATCTTCAAGACAGGGTAAGAGCATATAACATAACTTTGCTGTCCTATCAGTTACATTTCTGTTCAACTTTCAAAAAAATATTTGGTATCAGTGTGCATGTAATTGGCTGGTTAATTATTAAGTAATATATATGGCAGGAAACTGAAATAGAATTCTACGTGGGAATGTAATTCAATATTGTCTTTCACTCTGCCCAATTCCCTTCCAAGGAGATTGATAAGAAATTATATTTGATAGTTTGTGTTAAAACAATGGAAATTGCCCCAATGTTCCAATGGAATCAATAAAAGATATATAGAATCTGTTAAAACATGGAGACATAGTCATGTAGCGTGGAAACAGGCCCTTTAGCCCAACTTTCCAACGCCGACCAACATGCCCCATCTACGCTAGTTTCATCTGCCTGCGTTTGGCCCATATCCTTCTAAACATATCCTTCCGTGTACCATTCAGTGGTGGAGATAACTATGTACATATACGTCGGTGGGCGGCGCGACTTTCGTCAGCAGCGGCCTCTGCAGTCCGTCTGCGTTTTTATTATTTTATGTCTATGTTTTTATGTAGTTTTTGTTATTTTTTGTTGGGGTATGTGTGTGGGGGGGAGGGGGTAACTTTTAAATCTCTCCCTGCACGGGAGACCCGACCTTTTCTTTGTCGGGTCTCCGTTGTCGTTGGGGCTGCAACGAGGAGCGGCCTCCAACAGGAAGACCGGGGGCTGTGGTGCCGACTACTCACCTCACCGTCGCGGAGCTGGCCGAGTCCAGAGCGGGTGGAGCTGTGGTGGACGCTGCTGCGGCCCGACCTCCGGAGATTCGGTGGCTGCAACTGCGGGTCTGGCGGACGGCGGCACCGGGAGCCCGTGGGTCCCTAGAGGGAGTCCGCTTTTCGGGGCTTCCGCAACGGCGACTTCTCCCGCCCGAGTTGCGGGGTTGAAGAGCTCCTGGAGCGGGGCCTTACAGCACCGCCCCGCGCGGCTTGGAATGGCCGCGGGACTGCGAGCGCACGCCGGGGGCTCTAACATCTAGAACCCGGTGTGCGACCTTGCATCACCCGGCGTGGCTTTAATGGCCGCGGGACAATTCGCCATCGCCCGCCGGGGGCTTTGACTTTGACTCTGACATCGGGGGGGAGAGTGCAGTGGAGAGATAAGTTTTTTTGGCCTTCCATCACAGCAATGTGATGGATGTTTATGTAAATTATGTTGTGTCTTGGGTCTATTTGTTTGTAATGTATGGCTGCAGAAACGACATTTCGTTTGGACCTCAAGGGGTCCAAATGACAATAAATTGAATTGTATTGTATTGTATTGTATGTATTGTACAAGAGATGTTGGTGGAACCAACGTCCTCTGAAGCAGTAACATCTGAACATTTCAAATTATGTAGGGCTATATAAGCTTGGAAACAGGCCCTTTGACCCAACATGTCACTACTCGATCAGAGGACTATACTTAAATTTACTCCACCTCTATTGACTGGTAGGGACACGGTTAAATAGTACTACAGAAGTGAAACATTCTACAAAACTTGACCAGTTCACATGGATAATAGGCCTCATGATGGATAGAGTTATTGTTGTCAATATTTGAAGGCAAGATAGTATTTCGGTATCATCTGAAGATTATTCATAATGCTGTATACTCATTTTTTAAATAAAAACACCTTTTTTCTCCTCCACGACAAGCCATTCATCAACCCAGGAAGTAGATTGCTCTAATCGTTTCCTGACCTCTGGTAATACTTTTGATCCCTGTAAGAGGCCACCCTTTAATTGCCCCTATCCTCCCTCTGGATATTGAAGTCTATTTACAGGAAATGAATCAAATGACCAGTGTAGAATATGAATTTGTTTTTTAATTTTTGCAAAAGCTACTTAATAGCTTCAAAAGCTGTATCTTTTTAATGTGCACTATAATTGGATGTAGCTGCAACTTTCTATCAGATAACTTTTAGGATAGCCAGTCAGAACATGTACCCTGAATGGTGAAAACCTTTTTTGCAACCCTGAAAATGAAATGTTATAATCCCTTTCACATCTAATGCATTTACAATGACTAATGTGCTTTACAACTATACAATAATGGAAGCAGGAGTACACCTTTTGTTGCTTTGAGTCTGCTTCACCATTCAGTACAATCATGGCTGATCCTCCCTCAGATCATACCCCAGCCCCTCTCCCTGTGGCATTTGATGCCTTTTATGTCCAGAAATGTATCTATCTCCTTAAATATATTCAGTAGTTTGGCTTCCACAGCAAAGTCACCACTCATCGATTGATAGAAATTCTCATAATTTCTGTCCTAAATGCATTCTGCTGAATGAGACAATGACCCTGGTTCTCGACATCCCCAGACCGTCAAAGCAAGGGGAATTATCCTCCCTGCCTCCGAACAATTGAGCCCCGTCAGAATATTTGGATTTCAATGATCCAGATTTCAATGATCCAAACTTATCATTTTTCTAAACTGTAAAAAAAAATGGCTCACTCGACCTAATAGAGTCATTGAGTGATACAGTGTGGAAACAGGCCAAACGTGCCGAAACCGGCCAACATGTCCCAGCTAAACTAGTCCCACATGCCTGCGCTTGGTCCTCCAAACCTGTCCTATCCATGTACCTATCTAACTGTTTCTTAAACGTTGGGATAGTCCCAGCCTCAACGACCTCCTCTGGCAGCTTGTTCCACACACCCACCACCCTTTGTGTATAATCTCCCCTTATACGACAGTACCACCATTTCAGGCCTCGGTCCAATGTAGCATACCCTCCGTGGGAGGTTATTCTTCCCTTAGTTAAGGACTCAAAAGCTGCACGTAATACTGTAGGTGTGATCTCACCTAGTCCCTGTATTGTAGAGAGACATCCTAGCTTGTGCACACAAAACCTCTTACAATGAATGATAGCATGCCCTTTGCTAACTTCACTGCTAGCCTCCCTGCATGCTTACTGTCAGTGATAGATGTACAAGAACACCCAAATCCCTTCTTACATAAACATATCCCAGTCTCGAAATCTCGCAGCATATCCTGCCAAAATAGACAGCTTCACCTTTATCCAGTTTCAGATTGAACCAGTTCATTTTCCATCTTAATGAAGAATTCCATAGTACTGTGATCACTCTTCTCTCTCTCTCACACACACACACACACACACACACACACACACACACACACACACACACACACAACAATCAGATTTCTTGACGTGCTCAATATTACATCTTCTATTTGCTGGCCTACAAGTATCATTTGTAAACTTTTCTGCCCATCGTTATTTCTTAGCTCTTTCCAAATTGATTGTGGTTCCACATGATGCATTGCTGAGCCACTGCACTGATCTCCTCCTGTCCATCCGAAAAGTCAAATTACCTTAAACATTCAGAGCTCAACTTTGTAGCCAAATTTCTATAATGTCAATTAGATAATACCCATTCACTTCTATTTGTGCAATTATTTCATCCACCTTGTTGTGAATTCTGTGCACCATTCATATTTTCAGTTCAACAATGTCAAATTTTCTGCCCTGTGACCTATTACCTGCCTGCCTTTTGTTTCTGCTGTCAACTTTTTTTGCAGATTACTTTGTAACTTCCCCTTGTAGCTTTGTTTTTCTCCTTTTTCAATACCCCTTGTTTCCACGCCCTTGCCAGTCACTAAACGTTTGGAAGTTTAGTCACTGCAGGAAATGCAACAGCCAATTATGTGCACAGTGAATGCCCAATGTGGTAATGGTCAGATAGTCTGTAATATTGATCACGGCGCCAGGATTTGCTGCAGCTAGAAGTGATTCTAATTAATTTCCTCTTATTGGTAGGACAGGATTAAGTTTGTAGAACTCACCAAAATTGGTGAAGTTGCGGACAGTGAGGAGGACTGTCAAACGATACAGCAGGATATAAATCTTCTGCAGAAATGGGTGCAGATAGAGTTTAATCCGAGCGAGGGAAAGTAGTTGCACTTTGTGTGATTGAATGTAAGGGAAAAGTGCACAGTTAATGGCAAGACCCTCGCAGCATTGATATACAAAGGGATCTCCCTGACAGTGGCAACACAAGTAGATAGAGTGGTAAAGAAAGTGCCTGGCATGCTTTCGTTCATCAGTCGCAGTATTGAATTGAAGTCGGGAATTCGTTGCAGTTTTGGGTAGGCTGCATTTTAATTATTACAGCAGTTCTATTCGCCGTATTACAGAAGGAATGTGGAAGTTTTGCAGAGGGTGCGGAAGAGGTTTACCATAATGTTACCTGGATTAGAGGGTGTAAGGACAAACATAGATTGTTTTCTCTGGAATGTTGGAGGTTGAGGGGAGACCTGATAGAAGTATATAAAATTATGTATAGATAATTATAAACAATAGATAATAGGTGCAGGAGTAGGCCATTCGGCCCTTCGACTCAGCACCGCCATTCAATGTGATCATGGCTGATCATCCCAATCAGTACCCCGTTCCTGCCTTCTCCCCATATCCCCTGACTCTGCTATCTTTAAGAGCCCTATCCAGCTCTCTCTTGAAAGTATCCAGAGAACCGGCCTCCACCGCCCTCTGACGCAGAGAATTCCACAGACTCACAACTCTCTGTGAGAAAAAGTGTTTCCTCATCTCCATTCTAAATGGCTTACCCCTTATTCTTAAACTGTGGCCCTGGTTCTGGACTCCCCCAACATCGGGAACATGTTTCCTGCCTTTAGCTTGTCCAAACCCTTAACATTCTTATATGTTTCAATAAGATATCCTCTCATCCTTCTAAACTCCAGAGTGTACAAGCCCAGCTGCCCCATTCCCTCAGCATATGACAGTTCCGCCATCCCGGGAATTAACCTTGTAAACCTACGCTGCACTCCCTCAATGGCAAGAATATCCTTCCTCAAATTAGGGGACCAAAACTGCACACAATACTCCAGGTGTGGTCTCACCTGGAGTACTGTACAACTGCAGAAGGACCTCTTTGCTCCTATACTCGACGACTCTTGTTATAAAGGCCAACATGCCATTCGCTTTCTTCGCTGCCTGCGGTACCTGCGTGCTTACTTTCATAGACTGATGAACGGGGACCCCCAGATCCCGTTGTACTTCCCCTTTTCCCAACTTGACGCCATTTAGATAGTAATCTGCCTTCCTGTTTTTGATACCAAAGTGGATAATCTCACATTTATCCACATTAAATTTCATCTGCCATGCATCTGCCCACTCCCCCAACCTTTCCAAGTCATCCTGCATTCTCATAGCATCTTCCTCACAGTTCGCACTGCCATCCACCTTTATGCCATCTGCAAATTTGCTAATGTTACTTTGAATCCCTTCTTCCAAATCATTGATGTGGAAGAAGGGATTCAGCACTGAGCCTTGCGGTACCCCACTAGTCACTGCCTGCCATTCTGAAAGGGACACGTTAATCCCTACTCTTTGTTTCCTGTCTGCCAACCAATTTTCTATCCATGTCAGCACTCTACTCCCAATGTCATGTGCTCTAATTTTGCCCACTAATCTCCTATGTGGGATTTTATCAAATGCTTTCTGAAAGTCCAGGTACACTACATCCACTGGCTCTCCCTTGTCCATTTTCCTAGTTACATCCCCAAAAAATTCCAGAAGATTAGTCAAGCATGATTTCCCCTTCGTAAATCCATGCTGACTCGGACAGATCATGTTACAGCTATCCAAATGTGCGGCTATTTCATCTTTTCTAATTGACTCCAGCATCTTCCCCACCACCGATGTCAGGCTAATTGGTCTATAATTCCCTGTTTTCTCTCTCCCGCCTTTCTTAAAAAAGTGGGATAACATTAGTCACCCTCCAATCCAGAGGAACTCATCCTGAGTATAGAACATTGGAAAACCTCACCAATGTATCCACGATTTCTAGAGCTACTTCCTTAAGTGCCCTGGGATGCGGACCATCAGGCCCTGGGGATTTATCAGCCTTCAGTCCCATCAATCTACCCAACACCATTTCCTGCCTAATGTGGATTTCCGTCAGTTCCTCCGACACCCCAGATCCTCTGGCCACCACTATATCAGGAAGATTGTTCGTGTCCTCCTTAGTGAAGATGGATCCAAAGTACCTGTTCAACTCATCTGCCATTTCCTTGTTCCTCATAATAAATTCACCTTTTTCGGTCTTCAATGGTCCAACTTTAGTCTTAACTAATTTTTTCCTCTTCACATACCTAAAGAAGCTTTTACTATCCTCCTTTATATTCTTGGCTAGCTTACCTTCGTACCTCATCTTTTCTCCCCGTATTGTCTTTTCAGTTATCTTCTGTTGCTCTTTAAACATCACCCAATCCTCTTGCTTCCATCACAATGAGGAATGTGGAGGAGTCGCTGGTGGATGTTATGTTAAAATGTATTTTGTGTGTCTTGTTGCTTTTTAATGGTATGATATGGCAAATCAAATTCCTCGTATGTTTCAAAACATACTTGGCTAATAAAGTATGATAATGATATGTCCCATGTATGTCATATAACAAGAGAGGGATAATACCACAGACCTGTAGTTTCCCTGCAAGGACAAATGAAGGGAATCCTTGGAGTTTCTTGTCCATTTTTCAATAGTCAGCTTCTGCACCGCTGGCAGAGTTCTCTCAACCAGAAACTTCAATCGGCAGCAAGTAAAACAGTATAAAATGAGACAGCATATCTGATTAATTGATGATGGAATACAAATATATAAAATAGAATGCAACGTTATATTTCGGACTGCATAGTTGGTGATTTATGCATGTATAGACTATATCAAGCAATCCTATTAAAGCACAGCCAGCAAATCTGCAGCACTTATGACCCCAAAAAATGATGTGTCAAATGTAATTTCTCTCCAGTACTGATTCCAAGTTTTAAGAACACAGATTTATTGCATTGGTGGTTTAATTGAAGGGGCAATAAAGAAACATAAATGTTAGCAAAGACACTTGACATTTATGGACTGTGCACAATATAAAGCTGTGTATTTCATACTTTCAGATTCAAAATTCACAATTCTACCTTTCATTAAAAAAATGTCATGGCTTTCAAAGGCAAATTTACTATCTTAAAAAGTTTTCAGTGAAATATATATTCAATACAACTGAATGTTCTTGTTAGTTGCCTTTTCCTTTCCTAGTTTGCTTGTGCTGAGGTATGGTACCTGTCGGATTAGCTCATTGATATGGAATCTCTAGATAGCAGTCAGCAGGTTTTTAACCTTCAGATCACAAAACTCCAAAGTGCAGTTCTCTCCTATTCAATTTGTGCTTTGTCAAGAGCTGACAAATAGAGATAGGAAGGAAAGACATACATTTCCTTGATCCATATCAGTTTTAAAAATTGACTTCCCTTCATTTTTAAACAGTGGCCCTTAGTTCTAGATTCACTCAAGTGTAATCTTCTCCAAACCCACCCTTTCAAGATATTATATGACCTTGTATCTTATTTTTCTGAAGCACAACTCACCAAGTTTACATTCAATTTCAATGAGCAAAATGATTCACACATTCTATTCTACCATACCCAGTTAGTTTAGTTATAAAAATTGTTATAATGGTCATAAGACTAACTCAGCATTTTCAAAATTTATACTTTATGCATCACTTTAAAATGTTAGAAATGGATATCAGGAGGTTTCTCCTCACAAAAAGTCATCAACCCAGTCAATGGATCTTCAAGCAAAAACCTGATCATTCAACAGATAGGTGTGGCAAAAAGGAAAATTTTACAGTGGGTTAACTGCGGGCTTCTGACTGCCCATCTGTGTCAACGTCTAAATGTTGGTTTCTTTTTTAAATACAGAAAACACACAGTTTATGGGCGTAAGAATTGTCAAATGCATGATATGATTCCAGACCAAAGAGAGCTCGGTTTGAGTCTCTGATTTGATTGCAGTTGTACCTCATGTATTCACTATTATTAACATTTTAACTCCACTGAATTTTTCTTTGCACCAGGAACAAGAAACCCCTTTGCACTGTGCCGCGTGGCATGGCTACTATGCTGTGGCCAAATCACTCTGTGAAGCTGGCTGTGATGTTCACATTAAAAATAAAGAAAGAGAGACTCCCCTCTTGACTGCAGCTGCAAGAGGCTATGTGGATATCGTGGAATGTTTGATGGAACATTGTGCAGATATGGACGCAATTGACACGGTCAGTTTTGAGCACATTAGTTGATTAGTGTTTGATTATATCACTTCATAATGTTGCCAATCCTGAGAAGATGATTGATTATCCCATCCATACTGTGGTTAGTGTGTTATCCTTTGAGCTTTAGTGCTAGCCATAGAACCATTTGATTAGATTCTTAATTACATGTCATTTTTAGTTTAGTTTAGAGATACAGCGCAGAAACAGGTCCTTCGGCCCACCGAGTCCGCACCGACCAGTGATCCCCGCACGCTAACACTGTCCTACACATACTAGGGACAATTTACATTGATTGACAAGCCAATTAACCTATAAACCTGTACGTCTTTCGAATGTGGGAGGAAACTGAAGATTTCAGGGAACGGTACAAGCTCCATACAGTCATTGTTATTTTAGAAGTAAACCCTCTGAAGATGACAACACATTTTATTACGCCAATCCATTGTTGCAATACTTATGTTCTTTGTTTGGTCTTGCAATGGTGATATTACTGCATTGCATGTGCTCTTGACACATAGAGCACATGGTTTATCAATGAGTCACCTCCTTTTGAAAAACATTTTGCGGGAACAAACAGGATATCAGTCTGAAGAAGGGTTTCGGTCCGAAACGTTGCCTATTTTCTTCGCTCCATAGATGCTGCCTCACCCGCTGAGTTTCTCCAGCATTTTTGCCTACCTTGTGGGAACAAACCCTTTCTTCCCAGATTGCGTTTACAGATTAGTTCCTGCAATAATGCTGGTGTCTAAGAAGATGAGCACTTCCTTTAAGGACACTTGTTGAGTTGAAATCATTAGAGCCCAACAACTATGTACAGGCATTTCACATTCATGTCATTGAACTGACTCTCATCCTGGAAGCGACTGGGTAAAACACAAAATAAGTTCTGCTGGGAAGAGATGGGCAGGGTTGGGAGTGGTGCATGATTGTCAAATTCACCCAATCTCCGAGTGAATAATTGCTATTGTGAGAACACATTTTAATTATAGTCTTTGCTGATATTGCCAAACATCTGTGCAAAAGTCTATGCACAATGAGTGAGTTAGCCAGATTTTCAGGAAATGGAGCAAACAAGTGAAACCCTAATGAAAGTAGGTCTGAAGAAGGTCAACTTAAAACGTCATGTCCTTTCCCCTCAATAAATGAAGCCTGGCCTGCATTCCTTCAGCATTCTTTTTTTGCACCAGATTCCAATGCCCGCAGTCTATTGTGTTCTTATAAAAGTTGGATTTTTTTTTAAGTTGGCCCTAACCACATTTTAACATTTCTGCAGATGCGCGCACATACATACACCCACACACGCACATGCACACAAGACGCGAGTGGGATAAAGCTTGACAAGTGAAAGGTGGAACAGGTGAGGGGCGGAAATCTGATTGTATCAGATTAGAAAATAAGTTGATGACTAAAAATGTAAAGGAGGGATACGGGGAAAGGAAAGGAGGGGAATAAGAGGGAGGTGTGGGTCTCGAGGATGGGTGTGGATGAAATGCTACCCAAGCAGAATGTGAGGTACTGTTCTTCCAGTTTGCACATGGCGTCACTCTGGTGAAGGAAGAGGTTAAGGAGAGAAAGATTACAGGAATAGGAAGGGGTTAACGTAGTTAGCAACTATTTTACAGTAAAGATTTCCATGAAGGTGGCAACAAGTGGACTGGATCTTGAAGGATTTTGGTACGCATGCCTTCATCGGTCAGGTATCAAGTACATTTTAGGACATTATACAACAGTTGTACAAGACATTGGTAAGACTACATTTAGAGTACATTTAGAGTACTATATACAATTCTGGTGGCCTTGCTGTAGGAAGGATATCATTAATCTGGAAAGGATGCAATCTTTCAGCTGCTATGTTCAGGACCATCTTGGGACCATGAAATGACCAAACATCACCAAGTGTATTACCCAAGATAATTGTTTGAGAGTCAGAATTGGGTTGGGATGATGTCGCCCACCATTCGCTTTAAAATTTTAGATAATCTAATTCTTTCTTGTATAAGAGTTACCTTTCTGTCATCACATAATGGACAGTAATTAGCCCAGGCCTGCTTCTAGCTAATGAATTGGAACATATGCCATGCAGGGCTAATTTCTGTTGAGTTAAGAGTCATTTGAAAATATAATGCATCAGCTTTTGACTAGGAATTGCAAAGAATTCTAGGTGAAAAAGCCTGTCTCCTATGTTGAAAAAGCCAGTCACGGTGGCGCAGCGGTAGAGTTGCTGCCTTACAGCGAATGCAGCGCCGGAGACCCGGGTTAGATCCCGTCTACGGGTGCTGTCTGTACGGAGTTTGTACATTCTCCCCGTGACCTGCGTGGGTTTTCTCCCAGATCTTCGGTTTCCTCCCACACTCCAAAGCCATACAGGTTTGTAGGTTAATTGGTTTGGTAAATGTAAAAATTGTCTCTAGTGGGATAGTGTTAATGTGCAGGGATCGCTGGTCGGCACGGACCCATTGGGCCGAAGGGCCTGTTTCCGTGCTGTATCTCTAAACTAAACTATCATACTATAGAAATTAAAAATTTGACAAAATGTGTATTTTAACAGCTGCGAAACATCAAATGTTTATTCACGGCATCCAATGCTCGTTTTGGTTTTCGCTGAGAAAACAGGAAAATGGGCACTGGATTTGGCCATTTGATGTCTGGGCAGATTGGCTGTAAACTATCTCACTGCCAAATTAGTACACTGAGTCCATTTAATTGGCTGTTTAAAAAGACAAGCAGCAATATCCACTTTGTGTTATGTTCCAGAAATGTTAAATGGCTTAATTTATTTTCAGGATGGTCATACAGCTCTGCACCTTGCAGTACGAAGATGTCAAATAGAGGTGGTGAAGTACCTGCTAGCTCAAGGATGCTTTGTGGACGTACAAGATCTACATGGTAATTCGGCTGTGCACATAGCCTGTAAAGATGGCAACTTAGCTATTGTTATGGCTCTTTGTGATGCAAACTGCAACCTTGGTATAACTAACAAGGTAATGCCATTATTAATAAATATTATTGTTTTTGTTTTGTCATGATTTGTTGTGTATTTGAATTTCTTAAGCTTACATTATATTAGTAATCAAGGTTCAATGGATATTTATTGTCACTTATGCAATTAAACATTACATGGTGTAATTCATTTTGCATATAATGCCAGCGCGATCATGTTTGGTGCCATTTCATCAAGTTCAAAGAGTCCCACCCTGGCCAAATGCTGCTCCAGCACTGTAGGCCGCGTCCAGTCCACGTGCTCAGTCTCTTGGATCAGTGTCCAATCCAGCCGAGCCCCAGACTGTTGCAGGGCCTTCAGCAGCTCACTCCACTGTCGAGGCAGTGAACTGAATCTGCCGCTGGTCTGCTTACCGGCCTTCCGGCCGACGACTCCTCCCCTGGGCGGGCTAGCAGGGCCTCCAGGAATGTTCCCAGTCCGCAGCGCGGGTCCACCATCCGCCATGGGCGAACTGGGCCTTCCGGGCGAGTCCCTGGTCCCCGAGTCAGCCGACTGGGCGGGTCCTCGGGATACTCCCGCCGCACGCACGGCTCCTGGGAAAACTATTATTATGACTGTTATTGCTATTGATGAGTGAAGTAGCCATTGGATTAAAAACTATGATGGAGTTAGGTCCATCTGGAGGATCCAGTATTGCCTCCTCCCTTCCCCAACGTTCAGCAACGTCGTTCAAAATCACAATAGGTTCATTATGTATGGAAATCCGACTGAGCTTGAGCTTGTACTGCCATCTGGCTACCCGATCTGTGGTGTGTTACACTTCTGTCCATCTGAGCAGTAATTTTCTCCAAATAATGACATCATCTTTCATCCCCACAACTATAAATTCCATTCACTTTCCACCAACTCTACCCTTGCCTTTAATTGAATCGGATTTGCTGCAGTTTTGTGGTCACATCATTACATATTTTTAACATTGTCCAACTACGCCCTTACGCCGTCTTAATATTTGTATAGTATATTAGTATAGAGATACAGCGCAGAAACAGGCCCTTCGACTCACCGAGTCTGCGCCGACCATTAACACGATCCTACACACACTAGGGACAATATTACATTTATAGCGAGCCAATCAACCCACAAACCTGTACATCTTTGGAATGTGGGAGGAAACTGGAGCTCCCGGAGAAAACCCATACAGGTCATGGGGAGAAAGTATAAACTCCATACAAACAGCGCCCATAGTCGGGATCGAACCTGGGTCTCCGGCGCTGAAAGCGCTGTGAGGCAGCAACTCTACCACTGCGCCATCGTGCTGCCCATTGCGCCACCGTGCCACCCAATTCTTCTGCATCCACAATTTGTTTGCACTGCCACTGGTGGTTACTGCCTTGAATTCTTCCTCCTGGTATACCCCTTTTATCTCTGTCTCCTTCTCCACCACCAACCTTCCCCAATGTCCGTTATGTGGTTCAGTGAAATTCTTTGATAACCCTTATGTCTTTGGACAATTTTACTGCAAATTGAGCAGTGAAAGTAATAAAACTAAAAAATAATTTCATTCTCTGTAAACTTCACGGACACGAAGCACCTGCAGCAATTTTGGAGGTTTTAGTGCATCACCCATCATAAGCAGGTTAATTTACAAACGTTGAATGCGGTTTCGTCATCATCTCTGTGAAATGAGTGTTTCAAGCCCTGATCAAATTTGGCTACCCAGCAAAGCGCACTAACGTTTTGGTGCATGTGCTTTGAGGTTCTGTGTTCAACTTTTTTTGTAACAATGATTCCTGAATGTTATGTGTTTTTGTCAGTATGCTAAAGTGAGTGCTAAAGCCAATCGTCAGTGCAGAACAGTGATATCATGGGGATCACCTCCGCCAACCTCTCCATATGCATTAAGGCTTATGTAAGTGTCAGCCCTACTTCCTGCCTGAGGGTCACGGATCAACAAAAGCTTTTCACTGTACCTTGGTACATGTGACAATAAACTATACTCAACTCAACTGAAACCAAATCTTTTGTGATCTCATGAGAGCTGGACCAGCAAATAGAGTGTTTCCCTATCCAGAAAACATTGTTCAATTGTAGATGTTGTCACTTTGTCCTTTCATGCATTATTGATGCTTGCTTCTCAATACAGTATGGAAGAACACCTTTGCACCTAGCTGCCAATGCAGGAAGTCTGGATGTTGTCCGCCACCTCTGCCTTGCTGGTGTCAACGTGGAAGCTGTTAGCTTGGTAAGTTGATCGGATGCTATATTTAAGAGGGAGTTAGATGTGGCCCTTGTGGCTAAGGGGATCAGAGGGTATGGAGAGAAGGCAGATACGGGATACTGAGTTGGATGATCAGCCATGATCATATTGAATGGCGGTGCAGGCTCGAAGGTCCGAATGGCCTACTCCTGCACCTAATTTCTATGTTTCTATGATCGTTTTTCTTGAAGCTCTAGTAATTCTAATTAATTATGTTAGCTTTTAGCAGTCTCAGCTCAAATCAAAGAAATTTGCTTAAAATTAGTGAGGTCAGGGTGATGTTTGAATTATCTTCAATGTTAACTATGTATTTTCTGAATTGACTCCAAACACTGAAGGAAGAAACCAAGAATCTAGCCTGCCTTAATTTTGTACAGATAGAGTAAGCTAATTTCAACTTCTGTCTCGCCTTTCAATTAAAAAATATGCATGCAGGTCACACAAAGGCAGTGTGTTAGTGTTAATCTTTTTGAATCAACAGGTACATGGATGCAAGTTATAATCATCCTGATTTTCTTTTTCTCTCCTTTGCTCCTTTTTTCTACTGAAAGTGGCAAATCGTGGGAACGAGTTCAGAAGCAGGATTCTGTAATACCGCTCATTGCCACTTCACTAAGTACATAATAGGGCCAGTACATTGTCTATGTCAAATTCCTTGCTCTCTTTTGGTAGTGAACAGGACTACAGGACTTGGCTATTTTTGTTTGTTTGTTTCAGGGTAACTAAGGATGATGAGTTCCCTGATAGATCAGACAATTCAACAAAGCTGGAGATTTTGAGCTACAATTGTCACTAACTGATTTACTGTTTTATTGTCACCCATTATGTTTGTATTGTGATGAAGAGTGCTGCATGATCCACAAAGCCCTTTGTATATGATGTGTGGATGCCAGGATGGATTATGTGTAAGAAAGAACTGCAGCTGCTGGTTTAAATCGAAGGTAGACACAAAATGCTGGAGTAACTCAGCGAGTGAGGCAGCAGAGAGTGAGGAGGGTGAGGAGAGAAGGATTGGGCGACGTTTGGGTCGAGACCCTTCTTCAGACTGATGTCAGGGGAGGGGGCGGGACAAAGATCCTCACCCGCTGAGTTACTCCAGCATTTTGTGTCTACCCAGGATGGATTATGCTATGTTCAAAATATTATCCCAGTTCTTGCGCAAATTATATTGGGATTATAAATCTTTGATGTACTTAAATGGTAATTACAAATAATGTTCTCATTTTAATCTTTATTTCTCAAAGGCATTTCATAAGCTCTTGTAATAATGCAAACTCATTGTTTCCCTTGAAAGCAAATAATATTGATTTTAGAAGTCTGATTTAAAACAGAAATAAATGGATTTAGCTGATCAGGATCATCGCTGGAATCACAAAGAAAACATATTTTCGATGAGCCTAATTTAACATAAACTGCACTTTGCTCTCCACAAAATCTGTCACATCTTTTAACTATTTCCAGCACTGACCTTTTTTTATCATAAAGATGTACTTGCATATATTACGTGAGACTGTTAATTGTCTGCTGAGACTTAAAGCACTTTTATTTTTCATCATGTGACGCAGAACTGTTTTTTCAGGTGCAAGTGACGTTGCAAATAATTATCAGCATCAGTCGACAAAGATAAATGAGGTATCGATGTTTCTGGTGTGCAACTCGCCTTCAGGACTGCAGAATTTAGGAAGATTTGAAAGATTAAAATTTAAAAAAAGATAGCAGAGAAGTAGGAGATAAAAAGGTTGAAGTACCTTCCAGCCACTTTACAGAACGTTACAAATTCAAGAGTGAAATTAAGGTTATGAAAAGGTGTGAAAATAACATTGGAAAGTGAAGCAACATAGGAAAGGCACAAGCAATGAAAAACGTGTGAAAATAGATTATAAAGATGGTAAAAACAAAATTCAGTCCAAACCGAACAGATCAGTGAGTACCCTGGCAGAAAACGTCAGTGTTATGTTACTGATGTAAATAGAGCAGAGCGTGAAATTCCCAGGTTCATTTCCCACTTTCTATGAGAGGAGCTGATGTCAGCTAGCTGGTAATGAGGTGTCGAATTGACGTGACCTCCTGGGATGACAAAGGACAAATAAAACGTTCTCAGCAGGTCCACCAGCATTTTACGAGCCAGCAAAATACCATTATTTTCCCCCCTCCCCCGCACCGTTCCCATTCGACCTTGGATAAGATCATGGCTGACCTTTCAGCACAGAGCTCCTTTCCTGCAGTATTGGATAAAGTAATCCCAAATTTCACTACCTGGGAAGAAGTTTTGTCTTCCCTCTGTCCTGAACAGGTGACCCCCTTATTCTGAGACATTGACCCCTGAATTCAGACGCCTCAGGCATTGGGGCCATCATATTTGCACCCACCTCATCAAGTCAATAAGAATGACACAAAATGCTGCAGTAACTCAGCAGGTCAGGCAGCGTCTCAGCAGAAAAATAAATTGTGACGTTTTGGGTCGAACCCTTGTTCTGACTGAAAGTAGTGTGGGGGGTGGGGGCAATGGATATAGTAGCTGAGGTTGGAGGTGAAAGTAAACCTCTGCCTCACCTGAAAGGACTGTCAGGGGTCCCTGGATGGAGTGGAGGGATGGGGTATAGGGACAGGTGTTGCAACTCCTGCAGTTGTTGGGGAAAGTCCTTGGTTTGGGTGGGAAGGGATGAGTGATCCAGGAAGTTGGTCTCTGCCATAAATAAGGGGTGGAGATAGGAAGATGAGGCTAGTGGGGGGGATCCCGTTGGAGGTGACAAAAATGTCGGAGGATGATATGCTGTATGTGACGGCTGAAGGGATGAAAGGTGAGGACTGGGGGGATTCTGTCCCTGTTGTGACTCAGAGGAGGAGCAAGAGCTGAACTATGGGGATACAGAGGAGACGCGTGTGAGGGCCTCATCTATGACGGAAAGGGGATCCAACGTTACCTAAAGAATGAGGGCATCAGATGGCCTAGTGTGGAACACCTCATCTTGGGAGCAGATGCGGCCATAAGAATGTTGGTCATTTTAATTAGATAATTCCTCATTCTTCAAAACTCATTAGAATTTAAACTCAATCTGTTTATTCACGCTCTGTATATCAGACCCAGCAATCAGGATGGTGAATGTTCACTGCCTTCCCTCTTATGTGAGGATATCTTTCCCTAGGTAGGGAGATTCCTAGTCTGGGATTCTCTGTATCCCGTAGTTCCACTCTTGCTCCCTCTCCCTCTCGTCAACATTCCAAATGCTGTGTCAGAGTGGTGATCTGTTCTTTGAGTAAAGCATCCCTAATCGTATACTTTAATTCCCCTCTCACAGCCATGCTCAACATATCATTTGCCACCTTGATTATTTGCTATCCCTAACTATGGGCATGCCACCCTGAATTCCGGTTACGTTTATTTTGTCAACTAGAATATCAAAGTAGGACATTTACCATTAATTTGTGGTGTGGCTGGAAGACACGTCTCCACTTAGAAAATTCAGTTTAGGTTACGTCCTGCATTAAAATTCGTAGAAATCAGATGTTTGTTCATCTTTAATTTGAAGAGCAAATAACAATCACCTGTAGATTATGCAGTATGGTTAAATTGTTAAAATCTTAATTGCAGATTTTGCTCCTCATTAGATTTTGTCCTGCTTTAGCCTCTTCATTTTACATTTCTCCAGCCAAAAGCCAGCGACTGAACATCAGAAGCAGTATAATCAAATGTGAAGCTCTATGAGCAAAGATGTGTTTGGGTGGTGAGGAAGGAGGGTATGATGTACATGTTACATTTCTAACTTCTAGCAAAAATATCCGTTTATTAGATCATTGCAGCTGCTAAACTACTCATTGACAGTCTTTTTAAGTGAAACAATTGCTGAGCACAGCAGAGCTTTGAAATGGAGCTAATTATTTTTTAGTGATTAAATGCACAGTTAAGTACATGTTCCCATGATGGCCGTATGGGAATATAGTTTGTTGAGCCTGCTGCAAGTCATGGTGTTCTTGCAAAACAATTAGCAGGATGTATGGTTCAGAGATTGCTTGTGATGATTCCAATTAAAGTGTCAAGAGGCTCCTTGAGCAACCCAAGTGATATTAAGACTGGACGCTTAGGGCGAGGGGAGCCAAATGTTGGTTTTGTAATTAACTACCACTTTACACTGGGGTTGCTCCCTTATCTGGAAATTGTTTGAAATCCTAAAACAACCAATTATGTCCACAGAGCAGAAATATTTGGTGTGGAACTTACAGCCTGTACATTAGAAGGTCCAGTTTCAAACTCTGGTGAGCATAGAATTGAGCAGAATGCAAATCTTCTGGGTATAATTTTTGAGCATCAGCCAGCCTTGTAACGTGTTCTCTGTACAGAATGACACCTTAACGGCCTGTCCCACTTGGGCATCATTTGCACCTCACGCAGGTGGCGCGCAAAGATTTTGCGAATCCCAAAATCCTGGGGCGCCGCGCGCGACCGCACGTCGCTGCCTACGTCACCACGCACCATGTGTGCGTAATGTACGGCATGCGCGCGTCGTGACGCGTAAATGATGTTACGTAAATGACGCGCAAATGACGCCCAGGTGGGACAGGCCCTTTAGAGTCCTGAAACTGTATCCCAACAGAATGTAGGCAGATGAAATTGTTAGACACATAGCACATGAATTTTAACGCAAACAAATGTGAAATGGTGGTGCCTTGAAGGAAAGAGAAAAGTGATGCTAACAAAGACGTGGAGCAAGAGAGAATGGGATTGTGAGGGTTTGCAGGGCTTTGGGGAAGACCATGTGAGGGGGAGTAATTGGTGGCTCATCACAAACATCGGTACTTGTGCAATGGTCAAATCTGTACTGTATGATTTGGGAGGTTTTGGGTGTGGTGGGGGGGGGGGGGGGGCATATGAGTGAGAGTAGGTGTTTTCTTTTTTAAATGTTGGCCATAGCATTTGTTTGTTAGAACTGTACCAAATGATTTAAAAGTGACTTTGAAACCTAACAAAACCATTCATGCACCATCACCAGTATTCCAGCTAAAAATGCTATTATTCCTGTTAATTAGTAATGTGGGGAGATATTTTGTGAAGTCTTTTTTCTTTGTTTTCAACAGGCATGTACTTAGATTATGCATTCACGCTGAAATGCTATGTTTAAATGTGGTAAGAGCAGGAACTAATTGCTATGCAGTCAATGCAGTAAATCTGGTTCATTTCAAAATATGTGAAAATAAATTGCTAAGCAGCTCTTGGCTCAGTCTGGTTGCACAGCTTGGCATCTTTCATATTCCAACCCAAAAGTGTGAATGTAAAATTCACAGATTGCAGAGCGACTTTACACAGGTTAAATATGAAATTAAGTGAAATCATGCTAATTGGATTGATTGCTTAACAGGATGGAAGAACTGCCGAAGATCTCGCAAAAGCTGAACAACATGAACAAGTTGCCAACTTGCTTGCCAGGCTTAAAAAGGTAACCTGCGAGAATGAGCCGAGGGTATTGACCACGGGCATGTGTTAGTACACCTTTCATAGACCATGTGGCAGCTTGTATTGACTTTCTCCACAGTGATATCTCCGTAAACAGGTTCCTATGAAATGTTCAGGCAATTAAGCTAGAAGTTCAAGTTGAAAAGTAAACAGTGCGTCCTTGTGGCTATTTACAGGGGGATTGTATTATAACTTTATGAGTTAGCAGACCTTCAGATGTGACCTCAGGAGAAGCAGTGAAGTCCTGAGCCAAACAGTAATGTAAATGGCACCAGGTTTATGCTGCCAGCTCCGTGCACTAGTTGGCTCTTTTAGTACTCAGACCCTTTCTGGCATTAAGTAGATTGCAGCTATTACCTCACATATTTATACACTTAGTTTCACATTCATTGATTTAACTTCCCTGATAAAAAAAGCAAAGATAGATGGAATGGCAATTTGGTTTCTCATATGCTACCACCATAGTCAATTGCAAGAGATCGATGTAGAAACAAGGAACTGCGGATGCTGATTGACCAAAGAAAGGCAAAAATGCTGGAGTAACATAGCGGGCCAGGCGGCACCACTGGAGAACATGGATTGGTGACTTATTGGGGCGAGACCCTTCTTAAGACCCTGGTCTCAACCTGAAAGGTACCTATCCGTGTTCTCCAGTGATGCTGCCTGACCTGCTGAGTTATTCCAACATTGTCTTTCAATAATCAACTGCAAATTTGGATTCCAATCATCACAAATTTGTCCAAAATAGGTCGTCCAATTAGCCAGCAAATATTTTTCATTGGAAAATGTTCAGGAAATGATTATTTATGATTTTAACTCTGTTTACCTAAATATCATAATTGTTCAAACAATAATCAGACTAAAGTGTCAGAATTAACCAATAAAACACCACAGCGTAATATTTACTCGATAATAATAATAAGCCTTTATTGTCATTGTACTTAGAAACACAACAAAATTAGAGCTACGTCTCATCAGTGCAACCAAAACAAGTTAAAACAAGATAAAAACACATCCAATACGTTATTTAACTGCTTAAAATAGTATATACATTATATTTATCACACCTAGGTAGAACATTGCACTGCAAGAATATTACACTTTAAAAATTAATAAATACTTTTAAAAGATTTAAAAAAAAGAAGAAATATTAGCTGAGTGGTCTGTTTTATAGTGGAATAGATGACAGCATCTCATGTCGTGTGGATATTTGAGGAATTTAGAGTTCTGATGGCCCAGTGAAAGAAACTGTTCTTGAGTCTGTTTGTCTGGCTTTTGACACACCTGTACCGCCTACCAGAGGACAGGAGGGGAGGGGTCTTTGTTATTTTCCTGGCTCTGCAGAGGCACCGAGAGCTAGAGATGTCTTCCAGGGAAGGCAGAGGGCAGCCGATGATTTTCTGGGCAGTTGTGATCACTCTCTGCAGGGTTCTCCTGTCTGCTGAGAGTGAACAAAACTGCAGGATGACATTGCAGGATTATATTTCAAAGTAGTTTACATAAATATTGGAGTAATATGAATCATCATGCCTGCCTCTAGGCAATGTGCTATGGGCTTCCTTAATTGCCATTAGTTGCCCACTGTGCATTTACTAGATTATCTTATCAAGTGATAAGAACTGTTGCTGGCCAAATGCCCACCAAGAAAACTACACAGGTTTATTTGGTTACTGCGTGACAGTGCACATGGTGAGTTTTCCAAGCTTCATAAAATCATTCAATTATTTATTTTGCTAAAATGCAATAATGATGCATACTTGACTGAATAATTCTTCCTCTCCCTTTCTCGTGTGGGACTTTGTTCTGTCAATGTAGAAGCAATTAATATTGAAAGATTTGACTGCAGTACCTGTAATTGCGACTACTGTAACTAAAACAAAGGCTGCATTAGGATAGGATCATAGTAGGAAATTTCCTTCTATTCTATTGGAAATTAACTGTAATTTCAAGTTGGATTGAGCACCTTTCCCAATAAAATGAACCAGAGATACCACTCAGACGGAGCATCCTTCTTCATTTTGCCATCACCATTATTGGGAGGTTTGTTGCATTTCAAACCATGAAGTGCTTCTCTACCACAAAGCTATCGATTGATGTCGCAGGTAAAATTTACAGTACTAGGAAATCTACGAGCTTTTCAGACTGCCTTGTGATACATGGTACATCAAAATCCCAAGGCATCTGCAGAGAAGGGGACGTGAAGAGGATAAACATAAGGTGGACTAGTTAGAAAAGGGGGAGACAGAGATTAATATGAGCTGGTCTGACATACCAGTAAGATAATGACCCACATTATACAAACATCCCCTGTAAAGAATTTGCACAACCAAGCAATTCAAAAATTCCCGTTACTTTCAGAAATTGGGAATGGGTGTGAAGGGGTGGGATCTCCAAGTGAGTGAGACTGAAATCAATTTGAATTGCTTGAGATGTGATGGATTGCCAGATGAAGACAAGGACAATTATGGGCATGCACGTGTGCACACACACGTAAGTACACGTGTGCAGGTTAAGTCTGCAGCAAAGCTTGGTTCCGTGCCATTGGGCCAAAGCCCCATTCTGTGCTAGTTGATGTGCAACGCAATCCTGCATTAAAATAATTTGTGCAAAGGCATTTTCCTCTTGCAAATGTAGAAGCAAGAAACAGGATTATCCCCCAATCCAGAGAAGATAATAATTGTACTGTAAACACACTCACCAGTGTTATTATTAGTCACCTAGATACAAGATAAAGTTTGGTCTTAGTCCATAATTTCAAATAAATAACAGAAGCATTTTTTTTAAATTGTAATTATTTTAAGTGACCAGATCATTCATTTGATTTATTGTTGGCATTTAAGAGACTTTTGGATAGACATGTGGCTATGCAAAAAATGGAGGGATATGAATTAATGGTAGGCAGATTAGAGTTGGTCTTGGCATCATGTTTGGCACAGACATTATAGGCCAAGGGTCTTGTTCTTGTGCCATACTGGTTCATGTGCTGTGTTGTCACGTGTACCAAGGTACCGTGAAAATTGTTTTGCTGCCATCCCGACAAAAGCGATCCCTGCTAAGTACATCAAGGTAGCTCAGAAGTAAAAAAGAAACTGAATGTTGAATTACAGTGACAGAGAAAGTGCAGTTTAAAAAGTGCAAGGGCCAGAACTAGGTAGATTGGAAGATCGGAAATTCATCCTTGTCTTGTGATAGGTCTGTTCAATAGTCTTCTAACAACAAGAATCTGTTCTTGAATGTGGAATTACATGCTTTCACGCTTTTTTACCTTCTGCCTGACGTAAGAGGAAAGAAGAGAGCATGACCGGGGTACTGTGGTCCTTGTTTATGTTGGCTGCTTTTCCAAGACAGGATAAAGGTAGATGGGGAGTCAATATGGGGAGGAGACTGGTTTGCATGAAACACCGGGCTGTGTCCACAAGTTGAAATTTCTTGTGGTCTTGGGCAGAGCAGATGCCGTGCCAAACTGTGATGCATCCAAATGGAATGTTATCTTTGATCAGTGGAAATATGCTAAATTTCCGTGGAATTCCGAGCAACGAGTTGATGTGCTTTCTTGTCAATAGCATTAATGTGGTTGGACCAGGGCAAGTTGTTTTATATATATTATGAAGCAACTTTTTTTCCTATTTTGTCTTTGGCTCACATTGCAGCTGGATAAATCCATATTAGTCTATAGTATGAATTGTGCCATACTAAAGGAAATTACCCACATGGGCAATATTTTTAATAGCTGAATGACCACTCAAAACAGTTTGCAGTTAGTCAAATTAGCAATGTTACAAAATTTTGAGATTTTAATAATCAAGTCTGTAATTTATCTCATCAGATAAAGCATAAAAAGAAGTTTAATTTGACACCTAATTCACTTTCATATCTTCAGTATTAAAAAAGTTATGGCCATTTTCATACTCAGAAATTAGCATCTTGTTACCTATTGCTTTTCCATTGACAACACAAAAACTGATTGAGGACAATCAAAAGTCCATAACTTTCTTAAAAATTAAGGGAACTGAATGAAATTTTCAGTTATTATAGATTAAAGCATTCTGAAACAAATATAAACATCTTACTTGGATGACCTGAAATTAAAGCATATAATAAGTTAATTACCTAATTGTAGCTAATTACAAAATTGACCGTTGTGATGGAAATAGTAATAAACTGTGATATTCTCAAGATCAGAACTTTAATATTATTGTATTATATGCTGTAAATCCATAACAGATAGGTAAATAAATTACAATTTCTAGCAATAGACCAAGTCTTTATGGAGAAGATCAGTTGCTAGCTGGTATATTGGCATATCATAATCAGTAACATCATCATACTCCTCAGATTGTAACCAATAAGCAACTCTGTACACCTTGTTTTTCCTCAACTTTACAATTTTGGCATTGTAAACTGCAAGCTTTTGCTCTTCAAACCACACATGACATGCCTTTCTGCCCACTACTTTCCCATTAACAATGTCCTGTAGATTCCATTTCTTAAGAAAAGGATATATTTTTTAAATAGCCTAAGTATCCAAATAACAAAGTAATCCCATATTGTATTGTATTCACACAAGAATTCACAATATAACATGATTTTTAAATCACACTGACATTAATTTATATCACAGATGGAAGGAATTTAATGTTTAATTCCCATAAATTAATCTAGAAACATCCACCCAAAATATAATCAAATTATTGTTTTTTGCACAATACATGTGACTCAAACTGTTGTGAATATTTAGTTTAAAAATAATGATCATGGAGAGAGAATAACACAAAATATAGACAATTTAGACGGCTTATCTAAAAAAAAAGGGGTATTTTAATCATCTTGCTTCTGGAACGCGATCGATCGGAACGTTGCGTTTGCGGTGAATTTGAACCCCATATCGGCAGGAAAAACACTGCCGGTTCGTATGGGGCCAAAATCACATTTTCGCAACGTAAAATTAGATTAATGGCCCTGTCCCACGGTGCGAGTCCACCCACGAGTGATCCCGAGTTTAAAACAAATCAAACTCGTGGTAATCACGTAGAATTAACGTAGCGGAAACGCCGGAACGCGTAACACTAACGGCAGGTACTCGGGGAAACGTGTTAACTCATGAAAATCTTTCAACATGATGAAAGATTTCCATGAGTCAAATTCAAATATAGATCATGAGTTAAACGCTTTTTGAAACCATGCTTGCATATAGTGGATGGAACAGTGTTCCACTTCCCAGATGCAAATACACCCAATATAAACTCTACCACTAGAGGGAGTTCATTCTCTCTTCTGACCACAAGTGGGCCGATTTGCATCAAAAGTCTGAGTATTTAACGTCCAGTGCATACTAATTGCTGGAAGAGATTCTCACGGAAGATGATATGAATCAGGAGTTCCTGTGATGTGTACAGAGAATAGAGAATCAAAGTCCCACCAATGTGCGCAGGTGAAGTAAAATATTCCGCAACGCCCATTTTGAAGAACTGCAAGTGCTTTGACCTTGAAACAAATTAATTGGCCAAATTTTCTAATGGCTATTTGTGGGACTGTAGTAAAATAGCTGGAGTAACTGCCTACACTACAGAACCACAGTGCCCACAGTTTAAAATCATTTGACTAGCGATGTTACAATACCTACCTTCAGCGGCGCTGCAGTTCTGCCACTGGCCGTGTGCGCGACTTTGACGCCTTTGAGTGGCGGGGGGGGGGGAGATTAAAATGCGGTTTTGTACTGCCTATCGGAGGCGGACATCCTCGGGCTGCTAAGCTGCTGGAGAAAAATCGATCCGCCTCCCGTTCCCGCTATATTTTTAAAAAATAATAAATCGCTGGACAATTTAATATTTGGATTAAAATAAAAAGCGACTTCGAACGCCCTCAACGCCTACAACGTGATAGATCGCAAGAAGGGAACGAAACAAAGTGTAAGTCGTATATTTTACATATAATCTTGCTTCTTGGGATGGCTTTAAACCTTTGTCTCACAGTGCGAGTCCAATATTATCTCACGGTACGAATCCAAATATTAAATTGTCCAGCGATTTTTTTTTTTTTTTTTTAAATATAGCGGGAGCGGGAGGCGGATCGATTTTTCTCCAGCAGCTTAGCAGCCCGAGGATGTCCGCCTCCGATAGGCAGTACAAAAAGGCATTTTAATCCCCCCCCGCCCCTCAAAGGCGCCAAAGTCGCGCACACGGCCAGTGGCAGAACTGCAGCGCCACTGAAGGTAAGTATTGTAACATCGCTAGTCAAATGATTTTAAACAATGGGCACTGTGGTTCTGTAGTGTAGGCAGCTACTCCAGCTATTTTACTACAGTCCCACAAATAGCCATTAGAAAATTTGGCCAATTAATTTGTTTCAAGGCCAAAGCACTTGCAGTTCTTCAAAATGGGTGTTGCGGAATATTTTACTTCACCTGAGCACATTGGTGGGACTTTGATTCTCTATTCTCTGTACACCTCACAGGAACTCCTGATTCATATCATCTTCCGTGAGAATCTCTTCCAGCAATTGGTATGCACTGGACATTAAATACTCAGACTTATGATGCAAATCGGCCCACTTGTGGTCAGAAGAGAGAATGAACTCCCTCTAGTGGTAGAGTTTATATTGGGTTTATTTGCATCTGGGAAGTGGAACACTGTTCCACCCACTATATGCAAGCATGGTTTCAAAAAGCGTTTAACTCATGATCTATATTTGGAGTTTTCTTAGTTTGCTAGCTTTGATATTTCTACCACCTCATTGCTATTTCAACAGTGTTATTGACTTTCTTTAAATGATGCATACCAGAATCTAAAATGAACAGTTGAGCCAGTTATTAAAATCGCTTTGTTGCAGTCTCCCTCTGAACCTTCTGAATGTTGTAATCGGCAGGGCAGTACTCTGCATATCTGCATATCGCCAACTTGGACATTTTTATCAAGCCAATTAATCAAGCCAATGAACCTACAAATCTGTACATCTTTGGAGTGTGGGAGGAAACCGAAAATCACAGAGAAAACCCACGGGGAGAATGTACAAACTCCATACAGACAGCACCCGTAGTCGGGATTGAACCCGGGTGTCGGGCGCTGCATTTTGCTGTAAGGCAGCAACTATTCTGCTGCGCCACCGTGACTGTCTCTGATATCTTTCTCCCACCCCTGTGAAGATTTTCAATGGATCTTTATTAATTGTGTTCCTTTTGCTCTAGGATGCACACAGAGGAATCTTCATTCAGCAGCTGAGGCCTTCTCAGAATTCTCAGGTCCGAATAAAACTAAAGCTGTTTGGACATTCAGGTTCAGGAAAATCAGCACTGGTAGAGTCTCTTAAATGTGGGCTTCTGCGAAGTTTCTTCAGGAGACGCAGACCAAGGTTATCATCCACTAACTCAACTCGTTATCCTCCTTCCCCTTCTTCATCAAAACCAACAGGTATCTTTAACCAACTTAAACCATAATCTGAAGGTTGATATTGCAACAATGATTTTCCTAGCAGTAAAGGCACAATCTGCCTCACTTTAGCATTCTCATTTTGAAATAATAACTTATTAAAGGAACTGCTTTGAAATTTATTATATGACAAGTCAAAAATGTCTATTGATACAAGGAACTGTGATGCTGGTTTACCAAAAAAAAGACACAATTTGTTGGAGTAACTCAGCAGGTAAGACAACATCACTGGAGAACATCGTTAGGTGACGGGACCTTTCTTCAGACAGATTATAAATATAGTCCTATTTCAGTTCTTTTTAATTCCTCTAATAATCCAAGGAAGGCTGTGGTATTTTGTAGCTAAGCATTTAAGATTAGTGTCTTATAATGCTTGATGCTAATTGAGCTTTCACATTTCGACTTTGTGAACTCCATATGGATTTAACCATTCAATTAACGTGATTTTCTTGGTTTCCTCCATATTGCATGTGGTTTCCCATTTCCAAAGTCCACTACCCTCCAAGACCTAATCAAGATCAACTACTTTAATGTGGCATTTTGTGTGAATGTTGGATATATAAGGATTGAAATCTGGCTCTCTGTAGATATTGCTTGCTTATAATTATGCAGCATATTAGTTGAGTCGCAGTATGACAGTTCATCATTTGTAACTTTCTGCATTGCTTGAAACTAAAAAATGTTTCAGGCAGTGAGGTATCCATCATTCTTAATGGGCATGAAGACAGAGATAACTGTAATTAACACCAATTGAATTCAATCAGCATGATGGTGACTTGAAATTGTGCTCTGAACATTTTGTTTAGTATAGCTGGTATTCTGTGCGATCTCACAAAAATAAGTTCGATTCAGTCATAAGCCCCTTTTGAAGTGGTTTATAATTGGACAGTGTCTTAGTTTCTTCTGACAGAGACAATAGACAATAGGTGCAGGAGTAGGCCATTCGGCCCATCGAGCCACCACCGCCATTCAATGTGATCATGGCTGATCATCCACACTCAGTACCCCGTTCCTGCCTTCTCCCCATACCCCCTGACTTGTATCTTTAAGAGCCCTATCTAGCTCTCTCTTGAAATTATCCAGAGAACTGGCCTCCACCGCCCCAGAATTCCACAGGCTCACAACTCTCTGTGTAAAAAAAGTGTTTCCTCATCTCCGTTCTAAATGGCTTACCCCTTATTCTTAAAGTGTGGCCCCTGGTTCTGGACTCCCCCAACACCGGGAACATGTTTCCTGCCTCTAGCATGTCAAAACCTTAATAATCTTATATATTTCAATAAGATACCCTCTCATCCTTCTAAATTCCAGAGTATACAAGCCCAGCCGCTCCATTCTCTCAGCATATGACAGCCCCGCCATCCCGGGAATTAACCTTGTGAACGTACGCTGCACTCCCTGAATAGCAAGAATTTACTTCCTCAAATTTGGAGACCAAAACTACACACAATACTCCAGGTGTGGTCTCACTAGAGCCCTGTACGACTGCAGAAGCACCTCTTTGCTCCCATACTCAACTCCTCTTGGTATGAAGGCCAACATGCCATTCGCTTTCCTCACTGCCTGCTGTATCTGCATGCTTGCTTTCATTGACTGATGAACAAGGACCCCCAGAACCCGTTGTACTTCCCCTTTTCCCCAACGACACCATTTAGATAATAATCTGCCTTCCTGTTTTTGCCCAAAATGGTAACCTCATTTATCCACATTAAACTGCATCTGCCATGCATCTGCCCACTCACCCAGCCTGTCCAAGTCACCCTGCATTCTCATAGCATCCGCCTCACAGTTCACACTGCCACCCAGCTTTGTGTCAACTACAAATTTACTAATGTTACTTTGAATCCCTTCATCTAAATCATTGATGTATATTGTAAATAGCTGCGGTCCCAGCACCGAGCCTTGTGGTATCCCACTAGTCACTTCATGCCATACTGAAAGGGACCCGTTAATCCCTAATTTTGCCCACTATCCCCTATGTGGGACCTTATCAAATGCTTTCTGAAAGTCCAGGTACACTACATCCACTGGCTCTCCCTTGTCCATTTTCCTAGTTACATCCTCAAAAAATTCCAGAAGATTAATCAAGCATGATTTCCCCTTCGTAAATACATGCTGACTAGGACCGATCCTGTTACTGCTTTCCAAATGTGTTGCTATTTCATCTTTTATGATTGACTAGCATCTTCCCCACCACCGACATCAGGCTAATTCCCTGTTTTACCTCTCCCGTCTTTCTTAAAAAGTGGGATAACATTAGCTACCCTCCAATCCACTGGAACTGATCCTGAATTTATAGAACATTGGAAAATGATCACCAATGCGTCCACGATTTCTAGAGCCATTTCCTTAAGTACCCTGCAATGCAGACCATCAGGCCTTGGGGATTTATCAGCCTTCAGTCCCATCAGTCTACCCAACACTATTTCCTGCCTAATGTGTATTTCCTTCAGTTCCTCCGTCACCCCAGATCCTCTGGTCACTAATACATCAGGAAGATTGTTTGTGTCCTCCTTATTGACATCCAAAGTATCTGTTCAACTCATCTGCCATTTCTATGTTCCTCATAATAAATTCACCTTTTTCAGTCTTCAAGGATCCAACCTTGGTCTTAACTAATTTTTTCCTCTTCACATACCTAGAGAAGCTTTTACTATCCTCCTTTATATTCTTGGCTAGCTTACCTTCGTACCTTATATTTTCTCCTCGTATTGCCTTTTTAGTTATCTCCTCTTGCTCTTTAAACATTACCCAATGCTCTGGCTTCCCACTCATCTTTGCTATGTTGTACTTCTCTTTTATTTTTTTACTGTCCCTGACTTCCTTTTTCAGCCACGGTCACCTCTTACTCCCCTTGGAATCTTTCTTCCTCTTTGGAATGAACTGCTCCTGCACCTTCTGTATTATTCACAGAAATACCAGCCATTGTTGTTCCACTGTCATCCCTGCTAGGGTATCTTTCCAGTCAACTTTGGCCAGCTCCTCCCTCATGGCTCCATAGTCCCCTTTGTTCAGCTGTAACACTGACATCTCCGATTTACCCTTCTCCCTCTCAAATTGTAGTTTAAAACTTACCATATTATGGTCACTACCTCCTAATGGCTCCTTAACCTCAAGTTTCCATATCAAATCCGGTTCATTACACAACACTAAATCCAGAATTGCCTTCTCCCTGGTCGGCTCCAGTACAAGCTGCTCTAAGAACCCATCCCTTTCTTGGGGTCCAGTACCAACCTGATTTTCCCAGTCTACCTGCATGTTGAAATCTCCCATATCAACCATAGCATTACCTTAACGACATGCCGATTTTAACTCTTGATTCAACTTGCACCCTATATCCAGGCTACTGTTTGGGGGCCTGTAGATTAGTCCCATTAGGGCTTTTTACCCTTACAATTCCTTAGTTCTATCCATACTGATTCCACATCTCCTGTTTCAATGTCACCCCTTGCAAGGGACTGAATTTAATTCCTCACCAA
Organism: Amblyraja radiata; assembly: GCF_010909765.2. Lineage (NCBI taxonomy): Eukaryota > Metazoa > Chordata > Chondrichthyes > Rajiformes > Rajidae > Amblyraja > Amblyraja radiata. The sequence continues at coordinate 41,857,428 of NC_045958.1, forward strand.
CAGAGCTACCCCACCCCCTCAGCCCACCTGTCTGTCTTATTGATAGGATGTATATCCTTGAATATTCAGTTCCCTCTTGAAGCCATGTCTCTGTAATTCCCACAACATCATACTTGCCAATTTCTAACTGAACCTCAAGCTCGTCCACTTTATTTCTTATACTTCGCGCATTCATATACAACACTTTGACTTCAGTATTCACCTCCCCTCTCACACTGTTCACTATTGGCCCTGACCTTACTCTCTTATCCCTTCTCGAACTTTCCTTCCCATTAATTCGGGAATCTTTTGTAACTTTTCCTGTACTCACTTCCCCTTCAACCATCTTTATACTCCCAATTTGTCAATCCCTCCCCCCCACTACTATTTAGTTTAAACCGACGCGTGTAGCCCGAGCAAAACTGCCTGCCAGAACGTTGGTCCTCCTCCAGTTAAGGTGTAACCCGTCCCTTTTGTACAGGTCGCCCCTACCCCAGAAGAGATCCCAGTGGTCTATAAAGCTAAATCCTTGCTCCCAGCACCAGCCCCCCAGCCACACATTCAGATCCCCTATCTCCCTGTTCCTGTCCTCACTAGCACGAGGTACTGGAAGCAATCCAGAGATAACCACCCTAGAAGTCCTACTTTTTGGTCATCTTCCTAACTTTCTAAATTTGCGTTGCAAAACCTCCTTCATCTTCTTCCCGATGTCGTTTGTGCCCATGGGCACAACTACTGCCGGCTGTTCAACTTCCCTCTCGAGGATGTTCTGAAGTCGGTTCGAGATATCTTGAACCCTTGGCACCAGGGAGGCAACAGACCATCGTCGAGTCTCGGCTGCCGCCACAGAATCTCCAGTCCATACCTCGGACAATGGAGTCACCCACCACTATAGCTCTGCCTGATGTCGGTCTCGCTGGTCGAGTCTCATCCCCTGGGTTGGGGCCACCGACCTGTCCACCTGTCGGACTGGAAGCATTGTCTGCCCCGACAGCACCCAAAATCGGTATGGGTAGAGCTGCGAAACACTAAGGGGCAGAAAACGCTGGTGGGTGTTGTGTACAGGCCACCTAACAGTAGTAGTGAAGTTGGAGATGGTATCAAACAGGAAATTAGAAATGCGTGCGACAAAGGCAAAACCGTTATAATGGGTGACTTCAATCTACATATAGATTGGGTGAATCAAATTGGCAGGGGTGCTGAGGAAGAGGATTTCTTGGAATGTATGCGGGATAGTTATCTAAATCAACATGTAGAGGAACCAACGAGAGAGCAGGCTATTTTAGACTGGGTATTGAGTAATGAGGAAGGGTTAGTTAGCAGTCTTGTTGTACGTGCCCCCTTGGGCAAGAGTGACCATAATATGGTTGAGTTCTTCATTAGGATGGAGAGTGACATTGTTAATTCAGAAACAATGGTTCTGAACTTAAAGAAAGGTAACTTTGAGGGTATGAGACGTGAATTGGCCAAGATTGACTGGCAATTAATCCTAAAAGGGTTGACGGTGGATATGCAATGGAAGACATTTAAAGACTGCATGGATGAACTACAAAAATTGTTCATCCCAGTTTGGCAAAAGAATAAATCAGGGAAGGTAGTGCATCCGTGGATAACAAGGGAAATCAGGGATAGTATCAAAGCGAAGGATGATGCGTACAAATTAGCCAGAAAAAGCAGCATACCGGAGGACTGGGAGAAATTCAGAGACCAGCAGAGGAGGACAAAGGGCTTAATTAGGAAAGGAAAAATAGATTATGAAAGAAAACTGGCAGGGAACATAAAAACTGACTGCAAAAGTTTTTATAGATATGTGAAAAGAAAGAGATTAGTTAAAACAAATGTAGGTCCCTTGCAGTCAGAAACGGGTGAGTTGATCATGGGGAACAAGGATATGGCGGACCAATTGAATAACTACTTTGGTTCCGTCTTCACTAAGGAAGACATAAATAATCTGCCGGAAATAGCAGGGGACCGCGGGTCAAAGGAGTTGGAGGAATTGAGTGAAATCCGGGTTAGCCGGGAAGTGGTGTTGGGTAAATTAAATGGATTAAAGGCCGATAAATCCCCAGGGCCAGATAGGCTGCATCCCAGAGTACTTAAGGAAGTAGCTCCAGAAATAGTGGATGCATTAGTAATAATCTTTCAAAACTCTTTAGATTCTGGAGTAGTTCCTGAGGATTGGCGGGTAGCAAACGTAACCCCACTTTTTAAGAAGGGAGGGAGAGAGAAAACGGGGAATTACAGACCAGTTAGTCTAACATTGGTAGTGGGGAAACTGCTAGAGTCAGTTATTAAAGATGGGGTAGCAGCACATTTGGAAAGTGGTGAAATCATTGGACAAAGTCAGCATGGATTTACAAAAGGTAAATCATGTCTGACGAATCTTATAGAATTTTTCGAGGATGTAACTAGTAGCGTGGATAGGGGAGAACCAGTGGATGTGGTGTATCTGGACTTCCAGAAGGCTTTCGACAAGGTCCCACATAAGAGATTAGTTTACAAACTTAAAGCACACGGCATTGGGGGTTCAGTATTGATGTGGATAGAGAACTGGCTGGCAAACAGGAAGCAAAGAGTAGGAGTAAACGGGTCCTTTTCACAATGGCAGGCAGTGACTAGTGGGGTACCGCAAGGCTCAGTGCTGGGACCCCAGCTATTTACAATATATATTAATGATCTGGATGAGGGAATTGAAGGCAATATCTCCAAGTTTGCGGATGACACTAAGCTGGGGGGCAGAGTTAGCTGTGAGGAGGATGCTAGGAGACTGCAAGGTGACTTGGATAGGCTGGGTGAGTGGGCAAATGTTTGGCAGATGCAGTATAATGTGGATAAATGTGAGGTTCTCCATTTTGGTGGCAAAAACAGGAAAACAGACTATTATCTAAATGGTGGCCGACTAGGAAAAGGGGAGATGCAGCGAGACCTGGGTGTCATGGTACACCAGTCATTGAAAGTGGGCATGCAGGTGCAGCAGGCAGTGAAGAAAGCGAATGGTATGTTAGCTTTCATAGCAAAAGGATTTGAGTATAGGAGCAGGGAGGTTCTACTGCAGTTGTACAGGGTCTTGGTGAGACCACACCTGGAGTATTGCGTACAGTTTTGGTCTCCAAATCTGAGGAAGGACATTATTGCCATAGAGGGAGTGCAGAGAAGGTTCACCAGACTGATTCCTGGGATGTCAGGACTGTCTTATGAAGAAAGACTGGATAGACTTGGTTTATACTCTCTAGAATTTAGGAGATTGAGAGGGGATCTTATAGAAACTTACAAAATTCTTAAGGGGTTGGACAGGCTAGATGCAGGAAGATTGCTCCCGATGTTGGGGAAGTCCAGGACAAGGGGTCACAGCTTAAGGATAAGGGGGAAATCCTTTAAAACCGAGATGAGAAGAACTTTTTTCACACAGAGAGTGGTGAATCTCTGGAACTCCCTGCCACAGAGGGTAGTCGAGGCCAGTTCATTGGCTATATTTAAGAGGGAGTTAGATGTGGCCCTTGTGGCTAAGGGGATCAGAGGGTATGGAGAGAAGGCAGGTACGGGATACTGAGTTGGATGATCAGCCATGATCATATTGAATGGCGGTGCAGGCTCGAAGGGCCGAATGGCCTACTCCTGCACCTAATTTCTATGTTTCTATGTTTCTAAAAGGGTGTACCTGTTTTCATTAGGTACAGCCACCGGGGTCTCCTGCACTCCATGCTCACCCCTCGTTCTCACAGTCACCCTCCTTCACTCTTCCTTTAGCCTCGGTGTGACAACCTCACTGTAGGTCCTGTCCAGGAAACTCTCGTTTTCCCGGATGTTCCTGAGTTGCTTCTCCAGTGCCCCAACATGGTCCTTCAGGAGCTAAACCTGGACGTATTTACCACAGTTGTAGCAGCCAGAGGCACCATCAGTGTCCCTGACCTCCCCACATCTTGCAAGCATCACACTGACTCAGCTTACCCGTCATATCTTCACCACTTCTCGTCCTCTCCAACTTTTGCCGTAGTCTCCTATCCTCAGCCTCCTCGCACTTTTTCTCACAAGGCACTTCCCACGACAAGGCGCTCCCCGACATAAGAACATTTCAAATAAATATTCTTAAACTGGCATATGGAATAATTGTTAATTTTTGTATAGCTATTTACAGATGTAACAGAAACTGGGGAGCATCAGGCTATTAAAAAATTAATTTCTGATTAATTCTCCAATACTTAAACTCTGCTTTTTTTACAAATGTGTTTTTTCTGTTAATTCTTTCATTTTTCTCTTCCAAAGAAAAATCCGGTCCTTTTGGAGAGAAATGGTTTTGGTCTCTAGTCCCACTGTTGCTCACCATAAGAGGTCATTTTTCACAAGCAAGGCTTATTGGTCAGTGATTGTGACAGGTTCATTTGTAGCAGCAGGCTTCACAATTGGGCCCAAACATGTCCACTTGCATAGAGTTGCAGGAAAGGAAGGAAAACATTGATTCATTTTTGTCCTCTTGAGACACCAAAGCCATTTGTAACACTGTAGCGCCACCTTGGCTTAGATTAACTCATTTGGCAGAGAATAATGAACTGGGAATCTTCATACTTTTCTCTGCATAAACTCAGAGCCAACATGAGCAAAAGGCTTCTTGCTGCATGTCCCGCTGAGTTACTCCAGCATTTTGTGTCTATCTTTGGTTCTTCAACTATCTTTTATCCAATACATCATGCCAATTTGCAGAAGGCAGGCACGATGAATTAATTGATGCAAATGCTGTATAACCAAGCACAATAGTTAAATCTGCTAAAAGACAGCGACCAATATAGCTGCCAGGCACTTGTTGTCAAACTTGTATTCTGGCTTTCTTATCATAATTGAAGAGTTCAAAATCCATGAACAGAGATAAATTTAATTAATTAACTACCAGGGTCCACTCAGTCACCAGTCTGTCACTAAATGTAGTCAATCAAGACACAGTATGGAGTCATTATTTAGGCAGATATTTATATTTTATCTTTTTTTTTTTTTCTCTTAATTTCATCTCAAGAACATACATTATTGAGTTCCTAAATATGAATCACTGCATTTTTGACACTGGCATTATATAGTCAAATATACTGAAGTAAATGCCAAGAATAATCTTGGACAATGGTACCCTGGGCTCGCAAAGTGATCTGGTCAATATAGATAAGTTCAGTGCTTACAGCATGAGCGACAGTCTGAAATGGTGGCGTAAAAACATTATAGTTTGTCATTTTGGGGCTTCATCATAGCTGAAATCCAATATTGCAAATGTAATTTTGGAACTGTGGGATTTGTCACACTTACTGCAGCCAAATCAGCCGTGTGAACCAGCAGCGTTGTTGTCTGCTTTCCAATATAAGTGACTCAGTTCCATAAAACGTTATAAAATAATCAAGACTTGTCCATGTGAGATGACATGTCCCCTATCCTTCCATTGCTCCCATCCCTTGTGTTTAAATTTAAGATCCTTATCCTTGATCATAAATCACACCCCTCCTTTTCTCTGTTCTTCCTCTACGGACTTCCTTATTCTGATCCTATCTCTTATCCTGAACAATCCAATTGTTTCATTCCAACTTCCTATTCATCCTGCCTATTCTGGCACACCCTTCACCGTGTCAGCAATGGTCCTGGTGACTGAAACATTGCTTGTAAACCTCTAATTCTATCTCCAATTTCACTATTTAAATTTCTTCTAAATTGTGGATAATTGCCCTTCACTGCAAGACGGTTGAAGTACAGTAGCCCCGTGCTCAGTTTCCAGGGCAAGACATTTGCGAATAAGAGAAGGAGAACTTACATCAAGCATAGGATGTTTCAGTCCGAAGAAGGGTCTCGACCCAAAACGTCGCCTATTTCCTTCGCTCCATAGATGCTGCCTCACCCGCTGAGTTTCTCCAGCATTTTTGTCTACCTTCAAGCAAAGGATGGTGAGCCTGTGAAATTCACTGCCATAGAAGCTGTGGAGAGAAAGTCACTGGATATTTTTTAAGAAAGATATTATTAAAAGCATTAAGACATACATGAACGAGAATATAGTATTGAGATAGATGACCAGCCATCTACTTGTTGAATCTTGAGGGGTCAAATGGTCTACTATTATAATTTAGTTTTAAAAGTGCAATTCACCAGCCCAGTATTTCCATCTTATTGTTTCTAGCTCAGTCTACATAAATATGTTTGTCAAAGTTCCAAATAAATCATCAGTACCATGCTCAATTGTAGATTTAACTTATTGCTGCAACGACACTTTATAATGAGTTTTGTAGTAAAATTAATATGCAGTCTTATTAAAGTGACACTTGGGATTGTAGTTTAATTTAGAGAGGCAGCGTGGAAACAGGCCCTTCGGACCACTAAGTCCACGCCAACCATCAATCACCTGTACACGAGTTCTATGTTATCTCAGTTTTTCATCCTACACACTAGGGGCAATTTACAGAAGTCAATTAACCTACAAACTCACATGTCTTTGGAATGTGGGAGGAAACCGGAGCACCCGGAGGAAACCCACACTATCACAGGGAGAACGTACAAATTCCATGCAGATAGCACCCACAGTCAGGATCGAACCCAGGTCCCTGGTGCTGTAAGGCAGCAACTCTACCACTATGTCACAGTGCTGCCCCTGGCTTCATCAAGATACAACGTAGATCAGGGAAAACTAGTCAGTTGGTTTAGATAGAGTAGTTGTCGATGTTGGTTGCATGACAAGGAGACTACATTAGGTTGCCTTGGATGGGATTTCAAGACCAAGACCCAATTACTAAAGTTCATATGATAAAAGTATTTAGAAATTGGAAACATAATTGGAAAACATTGCAGATTACCTTATGTTCTGTGAGAAGTACAAACAAGAACGTTAAATAATCTTCATTGTTTCATCTTTTTCTGTTCAAATTCACATGTAAATGAACATGAAATAAAGGGCAAAAGAAGAGAAAACAAGGAAATCCTAATGCAATTGCCTGCGTAAAAATCAAACGGGATGAATGACTGACTTGATTTTTACATCAAAATGCGGAAATAATTTAAAAAGATCCATGGAAGCAATCACCTAGTTATCTAATGCATTGGACAGAGTCAAGATGATTGATTGTGATTCTGTAGATCAGATTTGAAATTTAAACTGGAAAAGCTGACAAAATGTGGCCACACCAGGCTCTGTCTACCCTGTCACTACTGTTGTGCCCTGTAATCCAATTGCTAACCAATATCTCCTCCCTACTTTATTAATTTCAAACAAGTTTACATATTTTATTAGATAATAGTTCATTAGTTAAATATATAAACTACAGTATTTGATTGGCCTGTCTCTTTAAGTTTCAGTGAGTATTTCCAATCTGTACCCTGGCTGTGAGAACGTCAGTGTAAGGAGCCGGAGCATGATGTTTGAACCCAGCCTAACCAAAGGCGTGCTCCAAGCGTTTGTTTCACCTTCGCACAATCTAAACTATGCAATTGATGACCAGAGCACTAAAGCAATCGACATTCAACATGCTAACATTAATGGTAAGAAATATCTCCTTTAATGCAGCAGAGAAAAATTTGGACCTCCTGAGATGTAGCTGGCAATGTGCTTACAATTGTGAATTCAAATGCATTTTCTGGATAAAAAATTAAATTCCTATTTTGAATAGTTGAAACATAATTTTAAAAGCGTTAATTTCAATTGCAGTACATCAATGCAGCAGGATAATTCAACACTTACCTCGAGACTAGTAAATCAATTTGTGATGATTGTGCAGCAGTTACTCTGGCAGTTTAAAAAATGTTACCGCATTATTGTAGCAATGCACTCTTGGTAGTGTTGTGTAGCAAAACTGCAAGGAAGGAATAGCTTAATCAGGAAGGAACCAGACTAAATCTTTTTAGCCAGCATGGGTGCAGTGGCCCTAAAAACAAATACCTTTGAGAATCAGTGTTTAAGAAGGAACTGCAGATGCTGGAAAATCGAAGGTCTGAAGAAGGGTTTTGGCCCGAAACGTTGCCTATTTCCTTCGCTCCGTAGATGCTGCTGCACCCGCTGAGTTTCTCCAGCTTTTTTGTGTACCTTTGAGAATCAGCCAGTCGCACGTGCTGGGATAAATGGATAATTGCAGCTGGCAGCAAACTCGTTTGGAAGTCTGGTTCAGGCATTTAACAGCTTGGTCGTGATGCTGCACACTCAAACAACATGCAGGCAATAATCATTAAATCTCACCTGGAAATAGGGGATTGGCCAGGAAATAGCCAGTTGGATAGCTGGCAAACTGCTTGATAGGAATAGGGTTAGATGAACTGTGTCAATCTAGTTAATTTTAATTTTCAGTGGATGAATGGCTGGCATTTGAGCACCTCTGATACTTTCATAGTAATGTATAGATTTTTTTTTGACTGTTTCTTAAATTGTTTTCAATACTTTACTTAAACTGCGCAGCAGCTTTAAATAGAATATATGCAACTGTTATTTTGTGGCTTGAGATTTTTATATATTATTGAGCCTCCCCATGTTATTGAAGCATTCCCCTCTCTTTTTAGGTGTTGGTGATTTAAATATCTGGGAATTCTCTGGCAATCCTGCCTACTACTGCAGTTACGATTACTTTGCAGCAAATGACCCGACTGCTCTCCACTTGGTGCTTTTCAGTATAGAGGAACCTTATGAAATGCAATTGAACCAGGTGACGTTTTGGCTCAATTTCCTCAAAGCACTTATCCCAGTGGAAGACCCTATAGGTAAGATTCAATCCACGCACTATTTACTGAGCAGGCACATCTGCCGATTATTTGAATTTACAGAAGTCCGGAGGAACAGGGTCTGGTACTCAGCTGTCACGTCAGCCAACGCTTCAGCCACCGATTGGGAGCCCAAGTTTCCGCTCAGTTCAGTGCTTAAAAGCCATCAGATCTGAGTGAACGGGCCAGCTTTCGCAAGTTCCCTTAGATCTGATGGCTTTCAAGCAATGAACTGAGTGGAAACTTGGGCTCCTGATCAGTGGCTGAAGGAGGAAGATCTATCCTCCTTAATATCTCTGATAAAAGCTTACATGGCTTTTGTTTTATCTTCTCCTTGTGTAATAGCTAATATGCAGAGGAAGATGTGTTAAACTGTAGAGATATGTCAAATGGTTAAAGACATCAGAACCCCGAGGGTGGATAATGCATATCCCCATGTGAACGATTGAATTGGAAACCAACAGCAGAAAGATTATACTCAGGAAAAACTTCAAAGATTACAGTGAAGTTGTGCAAGTGTGTAAGGAAGCTGTTGGACTTATGCAGATTTATAAAGTGCCAAAAGCCTGGTCCAAGGAACAAGTCTATTAGTCTGACAATTAAATGGTTCAAACGCCTGCGAGGTGCAGATTTGGGACAAATGAAAGATTTCAGAATATTTTTGTTGGGAGGTCTAAGTAAGTCCTCCACAGGAATCTGTTATAATGTGGGATTTTTTTTTTTTAATATCAAAGCAATCTTTGGCACCAAAAACCTCCTCCTCCTTAATACTGACATGCTCCAGACCATAATCATATCCATCCCTAAACTTGCTATCCTCTGTATCCTTCTCCTTGGTAAATACAGATGAAAAATATTAATTTACAAATAAGGAACTGCAGGTGCTGGTTTACAAAGTGCTGGAGTAATTCAACGGGTCAGGCAGCATCTCTGGATAACGTGAATAGCTGACGTTTTGGGTCAGAACCGTGTTCAGACTAATTATGGGGACGGGGAGGGGGAAGTGAGCTGGACAAGGATATAGGCTGGCAAATGATAGGTGGCTATAGGTGAGGGGTGTTTTAGGTAGACAGTGCTTCCTTTTGCCTCCTCCTCAGTTCTTCCAAAGGGTCTTCAACCTGATACATAGAAACATAGAAATTAGGTGCAGGAGTAGGCCATTCGGCCCTTCGAGCCTGCACCGCCATTCAATATGATCATGGCTGATCATCCAACTCAGTATCCCGTACCTGCCTTCTCTCCATACCCTCTGATCCCCTTAGCCACAAGGGCCACGTCTAACTCCCTCTTAAATATAGCCAATGAACTGGCCTCAACTACCCTCTGTGACAGAGAGTTCCAGAGATTCACCACTCTCTGTGTGAAAAAAGTTTTTCTCATCTCGGTTTTAAAGGATTTCCCCCTTATCCTTAAGCTGTGACCCCTTGTCCTGGACTTCCCCAACATCGGGAACAATCTTCCTGCATCTAGCCTGTCCAACCCCTTAAGAATTTTGTAAGTTTCTATAAGATCCCCTCAATCTCCTAAATTCTAGAGAGTATAAACCATGTCTATCCAGTCTTTCTTCATAAGACAGTCCTGCCATCCCAGGAATCAGTCTGGTGAACCTTCTCTGCACTCCCTCTATGGCAATAATGTCCTTCCTCAGATTTGGAGACCAAAACTGTACGCAATACTCCAGGTGTGGTCTCACCAAGACCCTATACAACTGCAGTAGAACCTCCCTGCTCCTATACTCAAATCCTTTTGCTATGAAAGCTAACATACCATTCGCTTTCTTCACTGCCTGCTGCACCTGTATGCCTACTTTCAATGACTGGTGTACCATGACACCCAGGTCTCGCTGCATCTCCCCTTTTCCTAATCGGCCACCATTTAGATAATAGCTGTCCTGTTTTTGCCACCAAAATGGATAACCTCACATTTATCCACATTATACTGCATCTGCCAAACATTTGCCCACTCACCCAGCCTATCCAAGTCACCTTGCAGTCTCCTAGCATCCTCCTCACAGCTAACACTGCCCCCCAGCTTAGTGTCATCCGCAAACTTGGAGATATTGCCTTCAATTCCCTCATCCCGATCATTAATATATATTGTAAATAGCTGGGGTCCCGGCACTGAGCCGTGCAGTACCCCACTAGTCACTGCCTGCCATTGTGAAAAGGACCCGTTTACTCCTACTCTTTGCTTCCTGTTTGCCAGCCAGTTCTCTATCCAAATCAATACTGAACCTACAATGCCGTGTGCTTTAAGTTTGTATACTAATCTCTTATGTGGGACCTTGTCGAAAGCCTTCTGGAAGTCCAGATACACCACATCCACTGGTTCTCCCCTATCCACGCTACTAGTTACATCCTCGAAAAATTCTATACGATTCGTCAGACATGATTTACCTTTCGTAAATCCATGCTGACTTTGTCCAATGATTTCACCACTTTCCAAATGTGCTGCTATCCCATCTTTAATAACTGACTCTAGCAGTTTCCCCACTACCGATGTTAGACTAACTGGTCTGTAATTCCCCGCTTTCTCTCTCCCTCCCTTCTTAAAAAGTGGGGTTACGTTTGCTACCCGCCAATCCTCAGGAACTACTCCAGAATCTAAAGAGTTTTGAAAGATTATTACTAATGCATCCACTATTTCTGGAGCTACTTCCTTAAGTACTCTGGGATGCAGCCTATCTGGCCCTGGGGATTTATCGGCCTTTAATCCATTTAATTTACCCAACACCACTTCCCGGCTAACCTGGATTTCACTCAATTCCTCCAACTCCTTTGACCCGCGGTCCCCTGCTATTTCCGGCAGATTATTTATGTCTTCCTTAGTGAAGACGGAACCAAAGTTATTCAATTGGTCCGCCATATCCTTGTTCCCCATGATCAACTCACCTGTTTCTGACTGCAAGGGACCTACATTTGTTTTAACTAATCTCTTTCTTTTCACATATCTATAAAAACTTTTGCAGTCAGTTTTTATGTTCCCTGCCAGTTTTCTTTCATAATCTATTTTTCCTTTCCTAATTAAGCCCTTTGTCCTCCTCTGCTGGTCTCTGAATTTCTCCCAGTCCTCTGGTATGCTGCTTTTTCTGGCTAATTTGTACGCATCATCCTTCGCTTTGATACTATCCCTGATTTCCCTTGTTATCCACGGATGCACTACCTTCCCTGATTTATTCTTTTGCCAAACTGGGATGAACAGTTTTTGTAGTTCATCCATGCAGTCTTTAAATGTCTTCCATTGCATATCCACCGTCAACCCTTTAGAATTAATTGCCAGTCAATCTTGGCCAATTCACGTCTCATACCCTCAAAGTTACCTTTCTTTAAGTTCAGAACCATTGTTTCTGAATTAACAATGTCACTCTCCATCCTAATGAAGAACTCAACCATATTATGGTCACTCTTGCCCAAGGGGGCACGTACAACAAGACTGCTAACTAACCCTTCCTCATTACTCAATACCCAGTCTAAAATAGCCTGCTCCCTCGTTGGTTCCTCTACATGTTGATTTAGATAACTATCCCGCATACATTCCAAGAAATCCTCTTCCTCAGCACCCCTGCCAATTTGATTCACCCAATCTATATGTAGATTGAAGTCACCCATTATAACCGTTTTGCCTTTGTCACACGCATTTCTAATTTCCTGTTTGATACCATCTCCAACTTCATTACTACTGTTAGGTGGCCTGTACACAACACCCACCAGCGTTTTCTGCCCCTTAGTGTTTCGCAGCTCTACCCATACCGATTCCACATCCTCCAAACTAATGTCCTTCCTTTCCATTGCGTTAATCTCCTCTCTAACCAACAACGCTACCCCACCTCCTTTTCCTTTCTCTCTATCCCTCCTGAATATTGAATATCCCTGGATGTTCAGCTCCCAGCCTTGGTCACCCTGGAGCCATGTCTCCGTGATCCCAACTATATCATAATCATTAATGGCTATCTGCACGTTCAACTCATCCACCTTATTACGAATACTCCTTGCATTGAGACACAAAGCCTTCAGGCTTGTTTTTTCAACGCTCTTACCCCTTATACAATTATGTTGAAAAGTGGCCCTGTTTGATTTTTGCCCTGGATTTGTCTGCCTGCCACTTTTACTTTTCACCTTGCTACCTATTGCTTCTACCCTCATTTTACACCCCCCTGCCTCTCTGCTCTTGTACCCATCCCCCTGCCACATTAGTTTAAATCCTCCCCGACAGCACTAGCAAACACTCCCCCAAGGACATTGGTTCCATTCCAGCCCAGGTGCAGACCGTCCTGTTTGTACTGGTCCCACCTCCCCCAGAACTGGTTCCAATGCCCTAAAAATTTGAATCCCTCCCCCTTGCACCATTTTTCAAGCCACGTATTCATCTGCAATATCCTCCTATTTCTACTCTGACTAGCCCGTGGTACTGGTAGTAATCCAGAGATTATTACCTTTGAGGTCCTACTTTTAAGTTTATCTCCTAGCTCCCTAAATTCACCTTGTAGGACCTCATCCCTTTTTTTACCTACATCGTTGGTGCCAATATGCACCACAACAACTGGCTGTTCACCCTCCCTCTCCAGAATGTTCTGCAGCCGTTCAGTGACATCCCTGACCCTTGCACCAGGGAGGCAACATACCATCCTGGAGTCTCGTTTGTGGCCGCAGAAACGCCTATCTATTCCCCTGACAATTGAATCCCCTATTACTATTGCCCTTCCACTCTTTTTCCCCCCCTCATGTGCCGCAGAGCCACCCATGGTGCCATGAACCTGGCTGCTGCTGCATTCCCCTGATGAGCCATCTCCCCCAACAGTATCCAAAATGGTATACCTGTTTAGGAGGGAGATGACCGCAGGGGACTCCTGCACTACCTGCCTACTGCTTTGCTGGCTATTGGCCACCCGTTCCCTTTCTGTCCTCTTACCTTTTACCTGCGGTGTGACCAACTCGCTGTACGTGCTATTCACGACTTTCTCAGCATCGTGGATGCTCCAGTATGAATCCAGCCGCAGCTCCAACCGTTCTATGCGGTCTGCCAGGAGCTGCAGCTGTACACACTTCCTGCAAACGTAGTCACCAGGGACACCGACCATATCCCTGATCTCCCACATGTTGCAGGCTGAGCAAACCACGGGGCCAATCTCCACTGACATATCTTACTCCCAAATTAACTCTATATTAAATATTAAAAAACACAAAACTTTATCCTTTAAACTTTACTAATAAATATTAATAAATACTGTACACTCAAGCTCCCAGAATCCTTAACCTGAAGGCAGAAATGTAAACATGTAAACCCGGGGTTGCACCCAATCAGCTGCTTCCTCTGGTCCTCTTCCACCAACCAGAGGCTTCCACCAGACTCCTTCTCTGGAACGTTGCCGATTTTGGTGTCAGGTCCCCTCGTACCAACGGCTCCCTGGGCCTCTGTGAAAGCAAACCCCGCGATGTATTTTACACTTACAGCGCAGGTACTCATCCCCTCGCACCAACGGCTCCCTGGGCCTCTGTTACTCTTTCTACAGATGCACCCTGATCTGAGTCTAATTCCAGCTGACTATTGGGAGGCCTATAGTATATCGCCAGCAAAGTGATCACCACCATACTATTCCTAACGTTCTACTTGTATGACCTCATAACATGATCATTTCTGTGTCATCCGGGTCACACAGGTGGAAGAAAGTTGTACTGAAGGAGGAAGACACAAAGCTGGAGGGATTGTAAATGACAACAAACATTTTGAATGGTATTCAGGTATTGAAAGCAGTGGAGATAGTCCAGAATTGAGGGAGAATATATCTTGCCATGTACCAAGATGTTTGCGGTATAGTCTCAAATATATTTTATGTAAGACAGATTTCTAAGGAATCATTTGGAAGAAGAGAGCTGTAGAATATTGATTTCACCAGCATTGGTGGTGGCAGCGTAGAGACAGACAATCTTGCGAATGTGGAAGTATGTGGTTTTTAATAATGGATTATAAATGGAATTAAATGGATAGAATAGAGCATCCACTGTATGTTGCTGTTTGAATGATATCTTGTCAGTATGGATCATATTGTTGTAATTTTCTATGTAACTTGTTAGGGTGTGGCAGTTGAACAGAAGAAAGCATTCCCACAGGCCTTTTCTAGAAGAGAAAAACGGAGAGGGAGAAAATATTTTAAATATCTGAAATATAAGCAGCCAAATTGGAAACTGCAGGTGGCACCAAAGAGCCATTCAGGAAATCCATGTCCAAGCTGTTTGCAACTGTGGACCAAGTTCCAATTTTATTACCTTCTGAAGATGGTTACAGATGGTTCACTTAGGATTTATCTACCAATAAGGCAAAAGCACAAAGAACGATCGTATTCAATTCTGCATAAAGCCATTGAATTTGAAATAGAACACATTTCTGGCTAAGGGATGCAACTAATTTGCATGGGATTTAAGTATTCAATTCTGCATAAAGCCATTAAATTTGAAATAGAACAAATTTCTGGCTAAGGGATGCAACTAATTTGCATGGGATTTAAGTATATAGTTTGTGGTATGGATGTAACTAGCAAGGCTAGCATTGGCCATGCAGAGCAGGGACACAGTACTGCTACACTACAAGTGTTCTAGTAAACATTGGTGGGTTGAAGTGCCTCATTCCATGCTATATCTTTCTATTGTCAAGTTGTTATCAATTAAGTTTTCAATTAAGATGAGTGAAAATGTAATCATCTGCATTATATCCTGTATTAATAACATATCTATGCTAAGTTCATTGGCTAAGTTCATGAGGCCAGTTCATTGGCTATATTTAAGAGGGAGTTAGATGTGGCCCTTGTAGCTAAAGGGATCAGGGGGTATGGAGAGAAGGCAGGTACAGGATACTGAGTTGGATGATCAGCCATGATCATATTGAATGGCGGTGCAGGCTCGAAGAGCCGAATGGCCTACTCCTGCACCTATTTTCTATGTTTCTATGCTAAGCGCTGTAAACATCTAGAAATGGAATAAAGCAGTTCACAGCTCCTTTATCCATTGCGGGTTTTAAGGATTTTTGCTTAAATGTCAGAAAGGATTCTAACTAAGAAATGTTAAAACAGGCCAAGGATACTTGAGTGCTGGTTCCTATTATGTTTAAGCCTCCGTGAGAATTTAAAAAAAAAATGTTAATAGCCAGTCAGCAAAATGCTATTACAGTTTAAGTACTGATTCAACTCCGTTAACAAGTGCAAGTAGCTTGTGACTGACTTGTCACTGAAATCATGAACATCTAGTCAGCTGATTCTATAAAAATCACTCAAAATTATAACTTCTGCTTCTGTGTGTATACTGATGTCATAAACCAAATTCCCTGAGCATCTCCACAGTCTCTGAATTGGATGTAAGTCAAACCTGCACTTAACTCTCCGCAAACTTAATCTTTGAATTCCTCCACTCAGGTTTCAGTGCATGAATGATGAATGAATGAATAAGTTTATTGGCCAAGTATGTACACATACAAGGAATTTGCCTTGGTGCTCCGCTCGCAAGTAAAAACACGACATACAGTATCAATTAAGAATGACACGTAAAACATTTTACTTCGGAGTCACGTGAGTGACTACGTGAAGAACCCCGCCAGGACGCATGCGTGTCATATCGCTTTCACGTTTGCGAAACGACAGGCGGGGTGGAGCGTTCCCCCGCAGCGGTAAGTTTGAAACCGCGACCTGCAGGTAAGTGACTTACTCTGCGGTAGCTTTTGCCCCCGTGCTATTTTTACACGGGGGGGAAGCTGGACAAAATAGTGTCCACAAGTGCTGCGAGTAAAGCTGGCTGGGGAGGACCGCGAAGTTGCGGGAGCCAGCAGCAGCTGAAGGCACAAGCCCCGTAAGGGATCAGCTGTGCCGACTTTTGGTCCCGCGCCGGCCAGAACACCACGGCCGGGCGGGAGACTATTCAGAATGGGGCCGTCGACTTTGACAAGTCGAAACGGCAGGAGGCGGGGTGGAACGACGTTCCCCCGTAGCGACAGTTTAAACCTGGACCTGCAGGTAAGTGAAACTGCGGTCTTTATTCTCCCCATACTGTTTCACCGGTGGGGAAACATGGAGAGCTGTGCAAACAACGGCAGGCGGCACAGGAATCACCCGTAAGGGAACAGCTGTGCCCGACTTCGCTCCCGCACCGGCCAGATTAAACACCATGGCTGGGCGGGAGACTATACAGAACGGAGCCGTTGGCTTTGACAAGTCAAAACGGCAGGAGGAGGGGTGGAAGGACGTTCCCCCTTAACGGCAAGTTTTAAGCCTGGACCTGCAGGTAAGTGATACTGCGGTCTTTATTGTTCCCATACTGTTCTACAGGTGGGGGGAAACATGCACAAGGCAAAGAAGTCGACCAGAGCTGCGACAAAGCTGGTGGGGGAAGTCCGCGGAGTTACGGACGCCAGCAGTGGCTGTCGGCACAGGAATCACCCGTAAGGGAACAGCTGTGCCCGACTTCGCCCCCGCACCGGCCAGATTAAACACTGCGTCTGGGCGGGAAGGCAAGAAGAAAACCAAAAGAGTCGTTGACTGATGAGTCCGACTTTGAGCAGCCGCGAGCGGCCAGCGACCGTGAGCGCTGGAGCCGGTTGGAGCGGCTTATGGAGCAGAGCTCCAACATGACAGACTCCGGGAGTTGGAGTCTAGTCACCGTGGGGATATAAAAAAAACACCCACAGCAGCAACGTAGGGCTGCACAGTGCATCTCCCTCGTCAGAGGGGAGTACTGGGGGGGGGGTCAATTCTGGGCTGACCCTGAAGAGGGGTTTTGACGAACAAAACTACAAGTGTGCAGGGGGTGCAGGAAGGCAAAATCTACTGGTCATGGTGTCCAAATACATTAAGCCAGACCACGATGGACACCACTGCAAAAATACTTGGGACCAGGAAACTGCGCATCCCTGAATGTTCCAGTCGTGGAAATAGCATCTGGAAAGTCGGAGCAGGACTTGGGAAAGCCCTGGAGCTCATAAAGGCGACAACATTAAGGATCTCCTACAGCCAAAGACAGCACCCTTATGCACCCACCAGCAGAACAAGAGAAGCTGGTGAAAGCTCAAAGGCCGGGCATACAGGACAGCGGTCTTTTAGACCATAGCCCAGACCGGCCTTTCTGGAAGATGCGCAAACCCCCAACCCAAAAACAAACCCAGACACCGGCGCCTCAACCTCCACGAAGACCACACAGAAGAAGCAAACTTCCACTGGTAACAATGGAGGTAGGTGGGTCTGGTCCCTTACAAATTATAGGAAGAGTGGATAATACACACATTGGTGGGAGATTACACTCTTTTGGATACATGGTGTATATTAACTACAGACACTTATCCTAAGCAGTATCCAGGGATATACCATTGAATTGTGCAAAAGGGGTAATGGGTAAACCCAACACGATTGGCTGGAATTTGTGTCTTATATCTTTACCAAAAACAAAATAGATGGTGACAGTCGCATCATCATCGAATTGACCAAATTGAATACATTGTACTATATATTCAGTACAAAATGGGAACTGGTAACTGCTAAAGGACTGATTTCCAAAGGCTACTCCATGGCTAGCATCGACCTAAAAGATGCTTACTATTCAGTGCCTACACGGACTGATCACAAAACGTTATTTTAAAAAATTCAACTGGATGGGGCAGCTCTGGCAGTATAGAGCTCTACCAAATACATAATCATATGATCATACTAATTGTGGGCATAACTTTGGAGTTGGCCTAACTAGCTGTAACAGCCACCATACAATTGGGTGAAAACTGGGGTTATCATCCATCCAGTTAAAACTAAACTAACGCCTACCAACATAATGGATTATTTGGGGTTCACTATTGACAGCTCACATGTCGGTGACTTTACCAAAGGACAAGGCTATAGTCTTAACTGAGGCCTGCAACAACCCCACTGACATCAGTGAACCATCTATCAGATTGGTAGCAAGTATAATTGGTGTGCCTTTCCAGCCACACAATTTGGACCTTTGTATTACCAAAAATCTACAAAGGGCAAAAATACAAACACTCAAAGTTAATACTGGTCATTTCGACAGACCAATAAGCCACCAATCAAAGCTTATGGAATTAAAATGGTGGAGGGATAACATTCGGCATTGTTCCAACCCTATCGTTATCAGCAAACCCTTAGTGGTGCTACAAACTGATGCCAGTGCGCTTGGTTGGGGAACTACCAATTTCCATCTCCATCTGTGGAGGTAGATGAAAGGCACAGGAGGCATCATTATCACAGACACTGGGCATAAACTACCTGGAAATGTGGGGTGCGTTCTATGGCCTAAAGTCATACTGCTCTGGGATAAATCACCAGCGTGTTAGACTACAGAGTGACAATCTGACTAATACAATTTGGTAATGGTGTATCCAGAGAAATATTGGAATATCAGCTACTTACCTACCAGGTAATCCAAAATTCAGTGACAGACATCAGGTCACGCAAATTCAATAAAATAAGACTTAGTCACCAGTTACCAAACTGTGTTTCTTGGGAACCAGACCGTGGGACAGCAGGGACAGATGCCTTTCACTGCATTGAGGGGGCAATTGTTTATCTATGCATTCTCTCCTTTTCTGCATCATCAGTCAGGTATTACGAAAAATACAACAAGACTCAGCGTCTGTTAATTGGTAGTGCCGATTGGCCTACTTAACCATGGTTCCCTGTGATACTCAACATGGGTTTTAACCATGCATCACCATCCTGAAACAACCAGATTATTGGTTCATCCCGTAACAGGGGAACCCATCCATGTCAAAAACAACAAACCTATCAATTTGTAGAGTCTAAAGAAACCTCTACTGCAACTGGGACTGGCGGACCGAACATTGAACATTATCTCAGCGGGCCACAGACAGTCCACCAAAAACTATATCTGGTATACATCAGGAAATGGGAGATATATTGTCACAGAAACAACATCACCTACAGTTTGATGAACATAACGTCTGTTCTCGAATTCCTAGCAGGCCTCCATTATGATGAGGGGCTCAGTTACAGTGCCATTAACTGCGCCAGAAGTGCCCTTTCAACATATCTATGGCGAGGATCAGAGCGTCATTCTGTTGGGACTCACCCATGGTAACCAAACTTATGAGGGGAATTTTTAATATCAATCCCCCAAGAACCAGGTACTCTCTAAATGGGATATGAGTATTGCCCTAACGTTGCTAAGGAATTGGTCTCCAGCAACAGCTCTGTCCCTGCAAAGACTGACGCACAAAACAGTCATGCTGATGACTTTGGTCACGGCACTAAGGGTACAGTCGTACATAAGTTAAGGCTGGACTATATGACTTCTTCAACAGGAATATAACGTTTCATATTACGAATTAGTCAAACAGAACAGACCGGGATCATCAGGCCTCAAAATAGAATTTAGGGATTACCCTACAGATATCGTCTCTGTATAATAAGACAATTATTGTTCTATATGGAGAACACCAAAAACATCTGAGGCTATGAGATGGCACTACTAATCAGCCACAAACAACCCACAAAAAAGTGTCGGTTCAAACTATTTCCAGATGGCTGAAACAGGTTTTAACAACAGCTGGGGTGGATACTAACATATTCAAATCTTATTCCACCAGGGCTGCAACTACATCGGCAGCTATGGAGTTGGATGTACCAATGAACCAAATCCTCGAGACAGCAGGATGGATCAGGGGAAAATGTTCCAACTATTCTACCACAAACCAGTAGTTAAACTGGAACTTTGCAGAGCCAATTTTAAGTTCTGTAATATAATTTCACCCCATAAATAGGGGCTATAATTTGTTGTTAACAATTTATCATGGATTTCAATGTTGGATTCATGTCTAAACATGTTAACACAATTCCTCCCACAGTCAATTAAGGCAGATGTGATGCATGGACTCGTTTCCACGGCATGAAATCACAGAGCTTTGAAATCTTCACGTAGTCACTCACGTGACTCCGAAGTAAAATAGTAAGATTAAACGAGAACTTACCAGTTCGAAGTTTGATCGTTATTTTATGAGTACGTTGAGGGAATACGTGCCCTCCGCTCCCACCCTTGATCATATACTCAACTGGTATTTTCTTCTCTAATCTTACTATGTTCAGTCATTACAGTTATCTGTGATTTCACACCGCTGCTTTGAAGAATGACACGCATGCGTCCTGGCGGGGTTCTTCACGTATTCCCTCAACCTACTCCTCATAAAATAACGATCAAACTTCGAACTGGTAAGTTCTCATTTAATCTCACTATTAAACATTAATAACACGTGAGCAGAGGGTTTGTTAATTCGACTTTTTTTGTTTTTATTGTATGTCCGAGTGTTTTTTTGTCTCTCGGTGTGTTTTATGTGGGGGGTGTTGGGGGGAAAATGGGGGAAAACGTTTCTCAGTCATTTCCTCGACGTAGAGGCGATTTTTTTCATGTCGCTTCTCCGCCTCCCCCTCTTGCGGCCTAACAGCTTGGATTGGAGCGGCTTTCCCAGAGTCTGACTTCAACAGCAGGCGCAGCGTGGACTTTTCCATCGCAGAGCGGGGGTGAACTCTTGCCGGGGGTCGCCAGAAAGGAGTGCTCCGATCGCAGGCCTGGTGACTTTGACATCATTGGACTGTGGTCCGCGGAGCTTCTAGCCGTGGGCGTCGTGTGGACTTACCATCCGGAGTCTGGGATCGCCGGAGAAAGCTCCGACCGCCGGCCTGCGACCGATAACATCCTGAAGCCGCGGTCTCCGGTAAGAAAGTGGCACTCCAAGCCACAGAGTGTGTTCGACCGTCCTGACGTTGGAGTTTCAATCATCCCGACGAGAGGGCCTGAACATCCGGTCGTCCATAGCGGCGACTACGGAGGGAATATGGCCCCGACCATGGATGAACAAGGGAAGAGGACTGACTGAACTTTGTTGCCTTCCGCCACAGTGAAGAATGCTGTGGTGGATGCTTGTGTTGGATTTTATTGTATATTGTGTGTCAGGGCTCTCGCTTAACTTTTTTTCCCAGTTGCCAGCCGGGCAACCTAGGCAGCTTTTTAGGTTGCCAAATGACAATTTAGGTGGTCATTTAAGACGGCTTGCATGACGCGTGCGATAATGTGCTCGGACGAAATGCGTAGTTACCAGTCAGAATTATGGTCAATGAAGCATTCACGTATTATTTCTGCTTCAAATAAAGTCACAAACTAAACATATTCACCAATCAAGACATGATATATACCACAATGATATGCAGCAAAATTACAATACAGTATCTCATCTCTTTTTACACGTTGCAATGAATGCAATTTCTATTATCTCTTTCCACTTCCAAACAAAAATATGGTTATTCAGCGTATGATCAACCTCAGTGAGATCAAGTGCAGGCTTGGCGATCGCTTCACACAACACCTCCACTCAGTTCGCAATAACCAACCTGATCTCCCGGTGGCTCAGTACTTCAACTCCCCATCCCATTCCGAATCCGACCTTTCTGTCCTGGGCCTCCTCCATGACCAGAGTGTGGCCCACCGCAAATTGGAGGAACAGCACCTCATATTTTGCTTGGGTAGTTTAAACCTCAGCGGTATGAACATTGGCTTCTCTAATTTCAGGTAGTCCTTGCTTTCTCCCTCCTTCCCCTCCTGTTCCCAGCTCTCCCACAGCCTACTAGTCTCCGCCTCTTCCTTTCTTTTTCCCGACCCCCCCCCCCCCCCCCCCCGACATCAGTCTGAAGAAGGGTCTCGACCCGAAACGTCGCCTATTCCTTCACTCCATAGATGCTGCCTCACCCGCTCAGTTTCTCCAGCATTTTTGTCTCCCCATTCACACAAGTTCTGTTATCCCACTTTCCTCACCCACTCCCTACATGTTAGGGGCAATTTTACAGAGACAAGTTAACCTACAAAGCCAATGCATCTTTGGGATGTGGGAGGAAACCCACAAGCTTGCAGGGAGAATGTGCAAATTCAACACAGACAGTGCCCAAGGACAGGATCGAACACAGATCTCTGGCGTATGAGGCAGCAAGTCTACCAACTGTGCCACTATATTTTGTTTTCCAACACACAAAAAATTATACGTTGATAACATTGGTTACTAAAAAAATGAAAATATCTTTCAGTTTTAAATCTCCAAGTGACGCTATGTCCCCCTTTACAGCTTACTGTATGTTTTAATTAAGTTCAAGACTATGGGGCAGTACATTGGCCATAAAGTTGCTGGCTATAAAGTACCAGAGACACGGAATTTGTCCTGAATATGGGTGCTGTCCGTATGGAGTTTGCTCCTTTTCCCTTTGATCGTATGGGTTATCTCCGAGTGCTCTTGTTTCCACATTCCAAAGGTGTGCAGGACCGTTTTCAGACTCAACCCAAAACATAATATTTTCCTTTTGTCCAGAGATTCTGTCTGACCTGTTGAGTTACTCCAGCTTTTTGTGACTATCTTCAGTTTAAACCAGCATCTGCAGTTCTTTCCTACACACACAATACTATACAATATAACTTTATTAATCCCAGGAGGGAAATTGTGTGTGTGTATAGTTATATATTCATATACAAATATACAGTTTTGTGTTCTCGTTTATAACATTGTTTACAGAGTACTATGTTTACATATTCTGTTGTGCTGCTGCAAGTAAGGATTTCATTGGGACATGATAGAATAAAACACTCTTGACTTGCGTCGCTAATGTGTGGGATAGAACTAGTGTACAGGTGATCGGTGGTCGGCGTGGACTCGGTGGGCCGAAGGGCCTGTTTCCACGCTGTATGTTTAAATTAAACTAAAACACTAAAATCAGAGGAAATCTAAAAAGGGTCTCTACCCGAAACGTCACCCAATTTCTTCTATCCAGAGATGCTGGCTGCTCCATGGAGTTCCGCCGCACAATTAAAGCATGGAATAGTCTTCACCCTACTAAAGGTACCCAACCAGACGCAACTAAATGTAAGGTAGCTCTTTATTTCCCCAAGAACCCTTTTTTGTTTAAGTCCAAGTCAAGAGTCAAGAGAGTTTTATTGTCATGTGTCCCAGATAGGACACGTGTCATGCAAAGGGAGGGAGAAAGTGGCTGACGCCGACCAGTTGCAGTGGCAGTGCGCATGTGCAAGGTGGCACATGTGCACAACCAAGGCCGATGATGTGCTGGCCAAAGATCCTCGCTATAGGATCTTTGGTGCTGGCCGTGGTTGTGCGCATGTGTAAGGCGGCCAGCCGTGCCGGCGGACGAGGAGCGGTTGGAGACCCGAGACACGGACACGGATAGCGGGTGGAGACGGAGAGTGACAGAGAGAGAGAAAGATAGAGAGGGGGCCCGCTCAGAATTAAATGCTAGGTCTCCCGGGTGCTTGCCAAGCTGGGCAAAATGGTATGGCTTTTAGGTTGCCCGGCGGGACTGTGGGTTGCCTTTGGCAACCGGGCAACCGTTAATTTTGAGCCCTGTGTGTTCTTTTTTTTTTCTACTGTATCGCTGCATGGCAAATTTATTTCACTGTACCTTAATTTGTGCATGTGACGAATAAATTTGACTGACTTTTGACTGACTTTGAAGGACACATAAAACATTAAACATAGTTTAAACATGTGAATGAAATAAAATAACAGTCAAATGAGGCTACAGACTTTTGGTTATTGACTTGTGGAAAAAAAGCTGTTTTTACCCAGAGTAGGGGAATCAAGGACCAGAGGACATAGGTTCAAGGTGAAGGGGAAAAGATTTAATAGGAATCCGAAGGATAACTTTTTATTGGGTGTATGGAACAAGCTGCCAGAGGAGTTTTTATTGGGTGTATGGAACAAGCTGCCAGAGGAAGTAGTTGAGGCTGGGACTATCCCATCGTTTAAGAAACAGTTGAACAGGTACATGGATAGGACAGGTTTGGAGGCTTATGGACCAAGCGCAGGGAAACATAGAAACATAGAAAATAGGTGCAGGAGTAGGCCATTCGGCCCTTCGAGCCTGCACCGCCATTCAATATGATCATGGCTGATCATCCAACTCAGTATCCTGTACCTACCTTCTCTCCATACCCTCTGATCCCCTTAGCCACAAGGGCCACATCTAACTCCCTCTTAAATATAGCCAATGAACTGGCCTCGACTACCCTCTGTGGCAGAGAGTTCCAGAGATTCACCACTCTGTGTGAAAAAAGTTTTTCTCATCTCGGTTTTAAAGGATTTCCCCCTGATCCTTAAGCTGTGACCCCTTGTCCTGGACTTCCCCAACATCGGGAACAATCTTCCTGCATCTAGCCTGTCCAACCCCTTAAGAATTTTGTAAGTTTCTATAAGATCCCCTCTCAATCTCCTAAATTCTAGAGAGTATAAACCAAGTCTATCCAGTCTTTCTTCATAAGACAGTCGTGACATCCCAGGAATCAGTCTGGTGAACCTTCTCTGCACTCCCTCTATGGCAATAATGTCCTTCCTCAGATTTGGAGACCAAAACTGTACGCAATACTCCAGGTGTGGTCTCACCAAGACCCTGTACAACTGCAGTAGAACCTCCCTGCTCCTATACTCAAATCCTTTTGCTATGAAAGCTAACATACCATTCGCTTTCTTCATTGCCTGCTGCACCTGCATGCCTACTTTCAATGACTGGTGTACCATGACACCCAGGTCTCGCTGCATCTCCCCTTTTCCTAATCGGCCACCATTTAGATAATAGTCTGCTTTCCTGTTTTTTTTTTGAGGTGGGACTAGTGGGAGTGGGACTATTGTAGCTGAGACATTGTTGGCCGGTTTGGGCGAGTTGGGCCGAAGGGCCTGTTTCCACAATGCATCACTCTATGACTAAGACCTCAAGGATATACAAATATATGGCAGATGGATAATAATTTGGAAATGTAGTAGTTATCCATTGGTGGAGAAAATAGAAAAGGTGAGTATTGGTCCAATGGTGAGTGATTGGGAAGTGTTCAAAGAGATTGTACACAGGTTGCTAAAAGCATGTGCACCTTGCGCTTAGAAAGGCGTCACCAAGAGAGTATTTGAGTACAAGAGTAATGATGTCTTCCCAAAAAAATAAAGTCCCTTGGAATATTGTGTACAATTTTGATCTCCTTGCCCAAAAAATGGATATAGTTGTTCTTGCGAAGTGTAAAAACAATTAAATGGAGTGGTTGTTTAGGATAGAAGGTCTTTTCTTCAAGATTGAGAAGATTCTTTCAAGTTTTGAAGAATAAAAGATAACATTGAAAATTTCTAAGAGAACTCAACAGGCTAAATTTGTGCAGGAAGTTGCCCTTCCAAGATGTCTGGAAGGAAAAGTCACGTTCTCAAAATAAGAGATGGGTCATTTATGACTGCACTAAAGGGAAATTTATTCACTCAAGGAGTCGTGAAACTTATTGAGTTCTCAATACGCTTTGTCATTATTGTTGATTTGAGGGTGTCATGAGATATGGGATTAATACAGAAAGTGGAGGATAAAAAACACCAATGATATTAGAGGGCAAAATGTATGCAGGGAATAAATAGATTCCAACTTCTGTTTTCTGTGAAGCCATGCTTTAAGATTTTGAGTTCATGTCTCAATTTAAATTTAGTTTCCAGTTGGGAAATTATAGTCCTACACTATAGCTGAAGAAATGAATTATAGCCAACAATCAGAATAGTAAATGAATGGATACTCTACTCCTAGCAAAATAATGATCAATAATGATCAATGTTTGTAGTGAAAATAAATTATTTTCTTTACAGCTTTCGGTGGAAAGCTGAAAAATGCTTTGGAGATTGTCCTTGTTGCCACACATGCAGACATCGTAAACTGTCCTCGTTCATTTGGAGGGGAATTTGTTTATGACAAAGGTCTATCACTTCTAAAGGAATTGAAAAGCAGGTACGTTGTCAATATGTTTTCAGCACATTAATATTCCTCTCACTTCCCCCATCTGGTTCTATAATAATAATAATAATGGATGGGATTTATATAGCGCCTTTCTAATACTCAAGGCGCTTTACATCGCATTATTCATTCACTCCTCAGTCACACTCGGTGGTGGTAAGCTACTTCTGTAGCCACAGCTGCCCTGGGGCAGACTGACGGAAGCGTGGCTGCCATTCTGCGCCTACGGCCCCTCCGACCACCTATGGCACTCTTTGAACAAATATTCACAAAGATTTCTCCAAATGGTTTGGTCCTGATAAATCACAGCTCAAAAAATAATTGTTCATTTGTGTTATTGCTGATTGTAAACTCTTTTCGCTCAAACACCTCTTACATGTGCCTCTGCCCAGATTCACTTGTAAAATATTTTTTATCATTTTCCTAGATATGAGAGAGGGTCTTATTTCTACTTTTATTGCCAGCAGTATGGGGTATGTTTGTGAAACATTTGTTAAATTATATTCCATAGGGCAGATTTAAAAATATATAATTACCTTTTTGCATCTCAGATTTGGAAACGATATGCAAATATCTGATCGACTATTTGTTCTTGATGCTGGTGCTTCTGGATCTAAAGACATGAAGATGCTGCGAAATCACCTGCTAGAATTGAGGAATAGGATCATTTCTGTAAGTATCCTACACCATATGGTATAAATAAATTGGTCAATCGAGGAAAAGTAGTGTTAAAGTAACCAAGGAAGAAGTTCAGTGTCATGATACGCCTTGGGTAGTTTAGTTTTCTAGTATATAACCCTTATCTTTCTTGGTCCTAGTGAAAGTAAGCCAAACAATGATGGTTAACTCATGCACAACTATATCTTTAGATTCAGTGTCTCACTTAAGTCTGCTTTTTTTTCCCCTTTCCTAAGAATGCTGATTCCTGCTTTGTGCAATTTTCATTGTGCACAAGTACTAGTTTGGAGTTAGCTGGACTTCAATACTGGCACATGGGTTCAGTGCCCTTGAGGTAGGGAAGGGAAGCATTAGTCAGAGTCGCAGTTCATCATGTGTTGAGCATGAGCACTTAACGTAGTATATGTGTCATGATTCTACTTAATGTGATGCAATCAATTAGCCGGTTGTGACCGGTTTGTCCACAAAGATCAGCAACTTTTAAGAATTGTTGCCAGGAATTCTCCATGCCTGTACAGTGTGTGTGAGGAAGCAGTTTAGCCTTTGTAGCACATTCAAGCCAAAAAGCCTATCCTGTTCCAACATGTGATCCGTTTCTGAAATTCTCCACCGTGAGTAATTAGACAATATAGAAGAGTACAGGAACAGGCCCTTTGGCCATGAATTCTGCACCTTCGCCTATCCAAAAGCCTCTTCAATGCCACTATAATATCTGCTTGGCAATGCATTGCAGGCACCTACCACTCACTGTGTGGAATACCTGTAGCATTTGAATTATCTCGAGCATCTAGAATAACTCTAGTCTGGGCATGGAATTTAAAAGTTACCCTTGCAACTTTACAAAATACTGGTTAAACTGCACTTGAAATATTTGAAAAATTCTGCCGAGAGAGAGCGAGAGGTTCTGACTGGCTACCCTATCTATCCTCCAATGCCTCCAATGCACCAGAGGAAACAATCCAAATAGTCTAACCTCCCCTTATACCTAATGCCTTCTAATCCAAGCAGCATTTTAGTAAACTTCTTCAGCACCCCACCCACAGTCTCTATCCTTCCAGTAATTGGGTCATTAGAATTGCACACTGTACAAATGTCGCCTAACAGAAGTTCTAAAAAAGCTGCCACGTGATTTCCTGACATACACAATGTTCCAATTGATGAAGGCACGCATATCATATGCTTGTTAAATGTGTCCAAGAAAGCTACATTGGGTGTAGGTTTAAGTTTATTATTTTCACATGTACAATGAAAAGCTTTGTTTGCATGCTTCCAAACAGATCAGATATACATTACATTAATACAACCAAGTCATACTCAAGCACACAGAGCAAAGGGGAAGATACAGAGTGCAGAATGTAGTTCTCAGCATTGTAGTGCATCAATTTCATAGACATTGTCCAATGTTCTCAATGGGGTAGAGATGAATCGGCCAGTACCCTAGCTTATGGAAGGGCCTTTCAGAAGCTTGATAACAGAAGTGGAGAAGCTTTTCCTCAGTCTGGTGATGCTCGATTTTAAGCTTATGTACCTTCTGCCAGACGGGAACAGGGAGAAGAAGCAATGGGACAAGTATTTGATTATGTTAGCTGATTTTCCAAGGCAAGATAAAGTGTAGATGAGTCAATGGTGGGAAGTCTGTCAGTGTGATGGACTGGGATACATCTACAACTCTCTGCCATTTTTGTGGAGTCTTGGGCAAAGTTGTTCCCAAATCAAAATGTAATGTAACGCTATAGTATGCTTTCTATGATGCATCTGTAGAGGTTTGTAAAAATCACTGGAGACCAGCCAAATTTCCTCGGTCTCCTCCAGAATTAAGAGGCATTGGTGTGTCTTTCTTGGCTGTCGCATCAATGTGTTTGGTTCATAACACATCATTGGTAGTAACGCCAAAGAACTTGAAGCTCTCACTTCCGCATCATTGCTTAATCAATAGGGACCTCATAGAGAGAGTATAACTCTGGAGCTCCCCTTCAGGAGCAAGATAGGTCAAGTGACTGAAGTGTTAGTGGGGGAGCACTTTAGGACCAGTGACCATAATTCTGTTAGTTTTTGAAAGTTGTTTTAGAGAAGGATAGGACTGGACAACAAGTTACGGTCCTGTATTTGGGTAAGACTGATTTTAGAGGCATTAGGCAGGAACTTGCACGGGTCGATTGGAAGAAATGTTTAAGAAAGAACTGCAGATGCTGGTAAAAATCGAAGGTAGGCACAAAATGCTGGAGAAACAGAGGGTTTCGCTGAATGAATACGCCACAGTTGTTACAGACTTCATAAAGAAATGTGTGGAGGACTGCATCCCAACAAAAACCTTCCGAGTGTTTCCTAACCAGAAGCCTTGGATGAACCATGAGATCCGCATTCTTCTGAAGACCAGATCCCGGGCATTCAGGTCTGGTGATGCAGAGGTCTACAAGAAGTTCAGATACGACCTTGGTAAGGCCATCAAAAGAGATTTCTGCTCTAAGCTGGAGGATGAGACAGATGTTCGGCAGCTGTGGCGGGGTTTGAATGCCATCACCTCCTACAAGGCGAAATCAGGAGGCAGCTCAAATGTCAGCGAAGCATCACTCCCTGATGAGCTCAATGCGTTTTACGCACGCTTTGACACAAATTTCCTCGGTCTCCTCCGGAATTAAGAGGCATTGGTGTGTCTTTCTTGGCTGTCGCATCAATGTGTTCTGTGTGAAAATGTTTTCTCATCTCGGTCCTAAAAGATTTCCCCCTTATCCTTAAACTGTGACCCCTTGTTCTGGACTTCCCCAACATTGGGAACAATCTTCCTGCATCTAGCCTGTCCAACCCCTTAAGAATTTTGTACGTTTCCATAAGATCCCCCCTCAATCTTCTAAATTCTAGCGAGTAGAAGCCAAGTCTATCCAGTCTTTCTTCATATGAAAGTCCTGCCATCCCAGGAATCAGTCTGGTGAACCTTCTCTGTACTCCCTCTATGGCAAGAATGTCTTTCCTCCGATTAGGAGACCAAAACTGTACGCAATACTCCAGGTGTGGTCTCACCAAGACCCTGTACAACTGCAGTAGAACCTCCCTGCTCCTATACTCAAATCCTTTTGCTATGAATGCTAACATACCATTCGCTTTCTTCACTGCCTGCTGCACCTGCGTGCCTACTTTCAATGACTGGTGTACCATGACACCCAGGTCTCGTTGCATCTCCCCTTTTCCTAATCGGCCACCATTCAGATAATAGTCTACTTTCCTGTTTTTGCCACCAAAGTGGATAACCTCACATTTATCCACATTATACTGCATGTCATGAAAGGTCATGGAAACTAAGGAATTGAGGCACAGGTGTTGTGATGTCTTGATCAAGCGGTCAAGAGTGTTTTATTGTCATGTGTCCCAGATAGAACAATGAAATTGTTACCTGCTCCCCCAACGCAATATATTCCACCACTCACCCGTTCCCCCAATGCAGTATTCCACCATTCATCCATAGCTCCCAACTGCACAGGCGCAGCTCATTTCCACTCATCCTCCAGCACTCCCTCCTCCACCCTCCTTCTTTCCCCTCTCCTCCTCCCCTCCCCCAATCCCTCCCTCACCTCTCCCTCCCTCTCCTTTCCCCTACCCTCAGTCACTCCCTCCATAACTCCTCTCCCCTCCCCAGGATCTTTCCCCTCTCCTCCTCCCCTCCCCTATCCCTCCCTCTCCTTTCCCCTACCCTCAGTCACATCCTCCCTCCCTCCATAACTCCTCTCCCCTCCCTACACCCCTCCTATCTCTCTATCCCCCACCTCCTCCCCCCCCCCACCTCACCCTATCCCCCCCACTATCCCACACACACACACACACACACACACACACACACATATATATATATATAGAAACAAAACTCTTTAATAGTAGATAGATAGACAGACAGACTCAAAAAACAAACAAGAGTGGTGCAATAAGCGGTGAGGGACCTATTGAAATTGGAGAATTCAGTGTTCATACCATTGGTTTGTAAGGTGTATTAATGGAATATGAAGTGATGTTTCTCCAATTTGCCTGTGGCCTCGCAGGCAATGGAGAAGGCCAAGGACAGAAATAGCAGTATGGAAATGTGAATTAAAATGGTTAGCAAACAGGAGATCCAGCAGACCTTGGTGAACAGAGTACATGTTTGGTGAAACATTTGCCTAATCTGTGCTCAGTCTCACCGCTGTAAAGAAGCCCACATGCAGTAAGGGATTAAATAAATAAATTTTCAGCTGCTGAATGTTTTTGTGCTGAGCAAGTACATGAGATGGCAGCATGTGATACTAGACCGATCACTAATACAATGCCACAAGGACTAAATGTGAGTGAAATACGCTGCTTACATTCTCCATGGCAACGGAGTCAATGGTCTAAATCAAAGCCATAAGTGGTAGCTCAATGCAAGTTACCACCTCCAAAAGAGGCAGCTGAAAAATCGTATGGTTTACATTGATATCAGTTTGCATTTAGGTAGAAGTTGAAGTATGGGTAAAATTACGATGTTCGATTTGAAATTTGCTTACAATGTTCTATAATGCTAGCAAACATTAATAAGACACTGTGTATTGAATCTTTTTTTTAGGATTGTCTGTCTATGACATTCCTTTGTGAGAAAATCATCTCTACTCTACCTTCTTGGAGGAAGCAAAATGGGCCAAACCAATTTATGTCATGGCATCAATTTGTATACGATGTTCAGGACCAAATTAATCCTTTAGTCAGTGAAGAGGATCTGAGGGAGATCGCCCAACAGCTGCATAGTTTGGGAGAAGTAAGTGCGTCCTGCTTATAATTGTGTGAAGTTCATAAACTGTCAACGTTATTGTTTTGTTAACGGTTTTTAAATGGCCTGTACTGACTAAACCTACCTTTCCCATCTTTGCAAACCAAATTGACCATGTGATAGCCATTTATTGTATGAACTACCTGTGAAATTAATTCTAGAAACGTGTTTCATGTTGCCATTTTAAATGAATGTAACTATAATCTTTGTGTAGGACAAAATAATCAATTGATGATTCATTATCAGGCAAAACAGAAGCATATCTATAGGTACACAAAATTGCTGGAGGAACTCAGCGGGTGCAGCAGCATCTATGGAGCGAAGGAAATAGGCGACGTTTCGGGCCGAAACCCTTCTTCAGACTCTGAAGAAGGGTTTCGGCCCGAAACGTCGCCTATTTCCTTCGCTCCATAGATGCTGCTGCACCCGCTGAGTTCCTCCAGCAATTTTGTGTACCTTCGATATTCCAGCATCTGCAGTTCCCTTTTGAACACCAGAAGCATATCTATTATTGCTTATTCCTTATCTGTACAGCTGAATCATTTGGATCAGCTACAAAAAATGTTGAGCTTTTGTAGGGCAGAAATGCACTCTCTGACATGTCATTCCACCATATAAGAATTGAGTTCCTCGAGTAGTGGCACAATTTTCTCCAACTCTCCTTCAGACAGTGTGAATCAGTTCTGAATTGGATGGAATAATCTTCACTATACACAGTGGTCCACTTGAAGCCACACAAATCAGCCTCCCATTTCCCACTGGGCTGGTGAGCATGCAACAAAAGCTTCTCACTGTACCTCGGTACACGTGACAATAAACTCAACTCAACATTGGTGTGTGCAGATTATGGGACCCAGTCTGTCTATATTCCATCTGAGAAATTCTCTGTACCGTGACATCCCTTTCAAGCACTGTTTCTGTTGAATGTTCCTATACTCTCTCATGGCCGTAATGTTATTCACCTCGTACTGAGATAATGGGAGATCCTTCTTACTCGTATACTGAATGTCATGAGTCGCACAACTGTTTCTTGATAGCTAAACCCAGATTAGGTTCTTCAGCATTAGTGCATTTGGATTCCCAGGATTGCAAACCAAACTCATTTTAATTAATCCAGCCAGGACTGTCTCTCCATTCAAGGTTTTGTCTTATTTGGCCAAACAACCACCTCTCATGAACATGACAGGTGCTGGGTCTTTTGCTTAGGTCAATCCGCATGTTACAGTTTAATTAGGTGTTTATGCTCAAACAGCTCTCTATCATTCTTAATCAATTTAGACCCACATTTTACTAACACCACACCTTTCCAGGTTAAATCTACAATTTTGGGGTGGGTGGGCACAGGAAAGAGAGAGAGGAAGTTGGGGGCATTACTTAAAATTGGAGAATTTGCTGTTCATACTATTGGATTATAAGTCACCCGAGCGGAATATGAGGTGCCGTTCCTCTAGTTGTGTGCGGCCTTGCCCAAGTTCGAATGGGAATGAGAAGCTGAGTTAGCAACCGAGAGATCCAGCAGGCCTTGGCGAGCCGAGAACAAGTGTTTGGTGAAATGATCTCTCTGTCTACACTTGGTCTTGCTGATGTAAAAGGGGCCACACTGGGAACACCGAATGCAGTAGATGAGGGCTGAAGAGAAGCATGAACACCTCTGTTTCATCTGAAAGGGCGGCTGGAGTTCTGGGGTTGAGGAATACATCTTCTGTATACATCTCCTGCATTGTTGCATCTGCTGCGGAGGCATCTTTCTTGAATCTTTATGTGTGGCAGTGGCTGCAGCAGTGTGATGGGTCTGCTTCTGTCCATTTGTGTGTATCCAGTCCTAGTTGGGGACCTCCCCAATTGAATTATCCCCTTCCGTGCTCCACGGGTTCATCCTCTTGGGTGGAGCAAACAGTCCCAAAATTTCTCCAGGCCAGTGCCAGCAGAAAGTGACACCTGTCAGCTTTCTCAAAACTATTTGTAAAACAATATGGAATACCCCACTGCTCCCTCTTTGCTTCATGATTTGTGAGCAGCGCTTCCGTAGTCTGTCACTGTCCACTCGGTTAGTCTCAGTCTGTCCTGTCATCAATCTGTCGGGTGTAAATCTGAGTATCTAACTAGATTGTTTTAAAATCAGCCTCCCCATGGGCTTTGCAATCAGTTACCTGATGATTTAAGCATTGTTTTCCTCTTTTACTCCCTCTCTCTCTCTCCCTCCTGTCACATTTCACAATATGTTATTGCTAAGTAACTATACAGGTTCTGAGAACCGTTCCTCAGTACAAGCTTATTGCAGAAACAGAATCAAGCAATGTATAAATGTATATTCAAAATAAACAATAAAACCACTCCTTGCAATTTAGACTGGATCTAATTAAAACTATTCTTACTTTAATCAAGTAAAAACAAATTTTAACAGCTTGATTCGCTTGAAAAATCACCATAATTGAATTTTGACGATATTTTATCTCTCAGTCCCTACAATGTTTAAAACTTCATTGGTTTTAAAAAAGCATGCTGATGTCTGCAACTGAAAGTTTAACCCTCCATCATTTAGTTCAAAATTCCTTCTAAGATTTATAAACCTAAAGAAGTCAGCCAATTAAGGAAAGCGCACCTTTTTATACAATCATCTTAAAAGATCTTGCCATATTTGGCAAATGTTCTGGAGCAAAGGATCATCCACACATCTGTCCCACGTTGCACAGAAGCATTTTTATAACTGTTTCAACTGTTGGAGGAAAATGGCCTGTTCAGTTTATAGATATAGTCCATGCACTTTGCTAAATGTCTAGAGCATGGCATTAATATACAGACTTTGGAGATGACAATTCCACCAAAAGACAGAGGTGAGAAATCAAGAGACATTTATTGTCACATGCACCAATTGGTACAGTGAAATATGTGGCCACCATACAGCCATATGAATAAAAAAAACTCTTAACCCATTCATTCAAAGTAAGGAAGAATGCAGATCAGCTACATGTGACATCGCTTTCCCCACTTGGCTGTTAATTGCTTTGGAGACCTCAGCAATGGACAGCATCCATTTATTACAGGGTCTCCCTTTGATACTAACACCTCTTCTGACGCCATCTGTCATCACCAGTCCTCTAATTCCTAGCCACATTGCATCTGATGGCTGGCTATGTCATCTCAGCCTGCATTTCCGCTTAGATTTTCTGCCTTAGAAACAATTCTGCATGCATTCTTTTCCCACAAAGGAGACACTTATCTAAAAAAAAATAATCTATTTTCCAAATATCTTTGGGCACCATCTGTCCTGGAAACGTCTTTCATCCAAAGCTTGTGTGCTCTGAGGAAAATGTGGTATTTGCTATTGCCTCTAAGAGTCAAGAGCCGAGAGTGGTTTATTGTCATATGTCCCAAACAGAACAATGAAATTCTTACTTGCAGTAAACATAGTAACAAAGTACTAACTCCAATTACGTCAATTGAGTTTCCATCTATGTTGGCCTGTGTGTACTTACGCTGATTGCAGTGGAGTTGCTACAATGATTGTTTACTATCCTGTGACACCCTACGAAAAAGAGGTTGTCTTTAACAGAACATTCCAGTAAATTGTTTATTTGTAATTTTAAATGGCCAAGCCTGGAACACATTGTTGCAAACTTTGGACAGTGGAAATTATGGAGAAAGTGATTTGATAATTTCACTTTTGGTGCTCCATAAACATTCCTAGTTTTTTCATTCTTCACTGTGTCAAAAGCTGCTGGAAGTGGTACCCACTCATAAAGCAACAATGATCCTGATTTTGATGCATTAGACTTCTGCTTGTAGAAATGATTAGAATTGTATTTTGAGCGTACAGCAGTGTATACTAAGGCTAATAGCCTCACATTTTAAATCACTCAAGCCATAAATAAGCAGCAGTCTGAGAAGAAGAAACGAGCTCCATAGAATTTAAGTTTTCAAATTCAAGATATAGTGTAAATGGAAGCAGGCTGACTGATTCCACCCAGAGATCAGGATGAGGAGTTGGATGTGTGACGGTTTCAAATGGGATTAATATAATTAAAACTGCTCTCTGGTGGATCTGGAACTTACTGCCTGTGGGCAGCATTGCTGCAAGCATGGTCATTAAAGATTGTCAAAGGGGATTTGGACGGGCATATGGCAAAATCTTTAAGAAGACTGTAGGAAAATGCAGAGTAACAGAACAAATAGATTGCTTGACCAGGAGTTGACATGAACCCAGTCGATAATCCCGTTCCCCAACAGATGCTGCCTGACCTCCTGAGCTCTTCCATTCATTGATTCATTTTTTTACCTCCCATACTTTAGTATCCCTATTCAGATTCAGATTCAACTTTATTGTCATTGTGCAGTGTACAGTACAGGGACAACGAAATGCAGTTATACCCAGGTCATACTTCCCAGCACTGAGGTCCTTGTTAATCTTGGGCACGTTGTTTACATTCCTGATCTGAGGCTCTCAAAATGGACAATCTATTCCAGCTCTGCCATGGAAAGAGAGTACCAGGCGGATGTTGGAAAAGAGTCAAAAGTGTGGTCAAAGCTTTCTTGATGTGCAGTATCCCATCTGACTGGGAACCTTTAGCTCATAACCACTGAAAGTGGAGAAGGAGCATTTGGTATGGTGTAGAGAACCTACAAGACCATGCATCGAGCACACAGAAGAGCACACAAACTGCCCATTTACCTTAGAAGCATCTTTTGTTGTGTGACACTCACTGGCACCTCATAACCCATAACGTTGGAGAGGAAGCAGGTCATCCTTGATTCTGGGGGAAACACAGTGGGTCAGGCAGCATCTGTGGGGGGAATGAACAGATGATGTATCGGGTCGGGACATTCTCAGTCCCGGCCCAAACCAACCTGTCCATTCCCTCCTCAGATGTTGCCCCACCCTCAGAGTTCCTCCAGCACTTTATGTTTTGCTCAAGATTCCAGCATCTGCAATTGCTTGTGTCTTAATCTAAGGGACTGCCGACAAAGGAAACATTCATCTTTGCTAATTATAAAATGTTCTAGTTAGAAATACTTCATTGTACAGGGGGAATGTCAATGAAGTTGTCTGTTAAATATGCAGGTCACAGCATTGGGCGAACATAGAAACATAGAAAATAGGTGCAGGAGTAGGCCATTCGGCCCTTCGAGCCTGCACCGCCATTCAATATGATCATGGCTGATCATCCAACTCAGTATCCTGTACCTGCCTTCTCTCCATACACACAGGGGCCACATCTAACTCCCTCTTAAATATAGCCAATAAACTGGCCTCAACTACCTTCTGTGGCAGAGAATTCCAGAGATTCACCACTCTCTGTGTGAAAAATGTTTTTCTCATCTCGGTCCTAAAAGATTTCCCCCTTAACCTTAAACTTAAATTGAGACAATTGTCTCACCATTGACACTCAGCAGCAATCAGTATCCAGACAATGTAGCTTGCATGTAATCCTGTTTCCACTTGTTTAAAAGAAAATTATGTTATTGCAGTAGTTCTGCCGTTAATTAATTTATCTTTATTCAATCTCTGATAAACATTGTGTTTTAAGTGCGTCTGGCAACACATTAATCATGTGCTTGTGACCATTGTAAATTACAAAAACAAAATGATAACAAACTCTTAATTGATGGGAGCAGAATGGATATAATTGATTAGAATTGTTTATGTAACGCATAAACACCAACACAGTTTGACTGGCCCATTGACAAGTTTGTGCATTGTTTCCGTATATTTTACTGAAAAGTTAAAGTAAGATCTAGTTCCATATTATCCTATGCCAGGAAACTAGTTTTACAGTAAAATATTGTTGTCAGAGAGAAATTCAACGCTGGTTTGTTAGGTCGCTTTTGAAAGGGTCAAACACTTTGAAACGTTAGAAACAATTTGAATTGCTATTACCCACCCCTTTACTGATGGCACTTTTTTAATTTTAATTAATTTGGAATCCTCCAGGAACCCAAATATTTAAACCACTATCGGTTTCTTGCTGCATATGTGTTGAAATACAAACAGGGCAAGGGTTCTTGCGGCACACATGCAGGCTACAGCGTACCCTTGTTGTGACTTCCAAATACAGAAGAACGAAAAGACGGAGCGAAGGATACTGGATTTAAGAATTATTTGTAGCTGGATCATGACTTTGCATTGCCCCTATTATACTTACAGAACTATTGGAAATGCACACAAAAAATGTGTTAAGGCATAACAAATTGCCATCAAACATTTGTTGGCAATGATTGCACCGATAAATGGGAGATTGCAGGCCTCTTCTGCTTTCCAAAGCCAACCTGTTGTCTGTTAATGTAAAACGCTGCAATATATTGAACAGTCATTATTTTAACAATTTATCCTTATTTAAATTTAGGATTCATTGGCAAGTCCAACATTTGTTGCCCATTAGAAGATTGCGAGCCACTTCGTTACACGGCTGTAGACCCCCTGGGAATTGTACTCCCACAATGCTATTAGATTGGGAACAACCTGAAATGTTGACTGTTTCTCTCCCTCCACCGATGCTGCCTAACCTGACAACATTTTCTGTTTATTGGGATTCATGGCATCTCTAGGATCTGTCATACTCCTGTCTACAGTGGCATACTGTCTAAAACCTACTGTGACCCCTCCTTTTATAACACAGGACAGAATAGAATTGTGTAGACACAAAATGCTGGAGTAACTCAGCAGGACAGGCAGCATCTCTAGAGAGAAGGAATGGGTGACGTTTCTGGTCGAGACCCTTCTTCAAATTGAATTGTGTGTTTGATTCCACCATCTGGCAGGAGTTAGTAATATGCATGGTGTTATTCTCTATCTATTGATGTAAATTGTTACTCAGAGATGATAGTGGTTGGCAAGTTTATCAGTAAAGTTATAAATTTTTTCAGTAGGGAAGATAATTGCAGGTGAACTATTCACAATTTAACACTAAAGCAACTTGGTATAGTCTTTTGCAATCATTCAACTTGAATACGGGCATTTACATTTGCCACTGCAAATATCTCCATAAACATTATATCAAATTCCGGGTGAAGAAGTGACTCATTTGTATCGTTGAGTTAATCCAAATCCTGACTCCAGTGGAAAATGAATTGTCAACAACAAAAGTGTCAGTTCAGGCTACACTTGAATTCTCAGCTTAGAATCCGAAGACGTGCATACAATCTGGGTTTTCACATGAGTAAATTATTGGGATGATGCTGTAACTTCAGATATTGATTTTCAGGAGATACATTAAACTAAAGGTTATATCTGTGTATAAACCCCGGTCCCATGGTCAACATTTGTGCCTCAGCCAACACTAAAACATGGATTTTTTGAATGGCTGCTGTGTTTTCGTTTATTGTAATAGTGACTACATTTCAAACATAAAGATTATTGATTCATCTTAAGGTTGTGCAAGTTGCTATATAGCTGCAGTCTCTCTTCATTTTCTTTCTGAAACTAGTGGCTTCTGTCTCCATCTAATGTATTTTGTTGAAAAACTGCTGAACTAGCAACAGATCGCTACACGAAACACCAAGTTGTAAACCAGCATCTGCTGTTCCATCCGTTTGTCTTCAGATCTAACATCCTGACTCTTAGTCATTTATCAAACTGCCTCTGAGCCCAAAGAATAACGGCACAAAAGTAAATCTAATCCTGGGACTCTACATAATCTTTTCAGTTTTAAGGGTATCAATGAGATGTCTCGCCAGTAATAACATCCATCCATCCATTTTGCATATGTAAAATTTGCAGACACAGAAACAGTAGTTGTGTGATGTTTTCACTGTTGTGAACAAATGGTTCTTGGTTGTGAATCTTTCTTCCTGTTTTGTGCTGTTAAATAAAACTGTTAAATTGAATGTACTTTGCGGGTGTGACCCAAATAATAAACCGCAACTACCGAGAAATGTCATGAAATTACTTTGATAAATTGCAGCTGTGTGATTTGCAGGTGTGAGGTTCTGGATATATTTTAGTGATACTACATGTAGGACAAATCAGACTTTCTAGTCTCAGTTATAGCATTCACCCTTGCAAGGAACCATTAGTCAAGTGTGAAACATCGACATGCACAAATATTTGGAGTTGGAGCTTGAGGAAATAAATTTGCAGCCAGCATTGTAAACAAGACCACAAGTGATGGTACCTTGCATCCTTCCAAGGACCAGACATGTGAGACTAGTGTAATGGGTCAGCATAGGCTAGATGGGCCAAAGAGCCTGTTTCTGTGCTGTATGGCTGACAAGATATAGTGAGTGGTGTGCCAATGGGATTGGTAGTGAGGTCTCTACTTTTATCAACTATATATAATTGCTAGGATGTTTGCTAATTTTGTTCATGACACAAAAATAAGAAATTATGTTGTAACAAAGACATAATGAGGCTACGAATGGATAGAGTTAGGTTAAGTAAATAGGCAAGTAAGATTAAGTAAACAACCAAGTGGGATATAATATTGATAAAACAAAATAGTTAATTTCGTTAGCAAGCATTAACAAAGCATAGATACAAAGTACTGGAGTATCTTAGCAGGTCAGACAGCATCTCTGGAGAAAATTAATGGGTCAGGACATTCAGACCCATTCAGGTCAGGACCCATCTTCACGCTGAAAGTAGGGGGTGAGGTGAAGAGCTGGAGGCGAGAAAGAACAGGACCTATCAGGCTGATCACAAATGGCCTCATGCAGGGTGGGTGCCCTGGTAGGCCCATTGTTGGTTAGGGAAGGTGTGATCTCAAGAAGGATACGATGTGGTAAACCTTGGAACTGGTTGAACAACAAGTTGTGGCGGTAGGGGGAGGGCAGTGAAGGTAGAAGTTACTTAAAATTAGAGAATTCAACATTCATGCCGCTGGGTTGTAAGCTACCCAATGCAGTTTCATCCAATTTGCATGTGACCTTACTCTGGCAATGGAAGAGACCTAGTAGAAAGGTCTGAATGGGTATGGGAAGGGGAATTGAAATGATTGGCAACCGGGTGATCCCATATGCCTGAGCAGACAGCGCAACTGGTCAGCGAAACAGTCACTGTGTCCACGTTTGGTCTTGCTGATGTACAGGAGCCCACATTGGGAACAGTGGCTACAGTAGATGAGGTTAGAGGAGATACATGTGAACCTCTGTCTCACCTGAAAGGACTGTCGGTTTCCCTCGATGGAATTGAGGGAGGAGGCATAAGGACAGATATTGCATCTCCTGCGGTTGCAGAGAAAAGTACCTGGGGAGTTGGTTGGTTTGGGTGGGAAGGGATGAGTGAACCAAGGAGCTGTGGATGGGGTGGTCTCTGCGGAAGGTGGAAAGGGGTAGAGAAGGGGAGATGTGATTAATGGTGGGATCCCATAGAAGGTGATGGAAATGTTGGAGATAATATGTTGGATGCTGAGGCTGGTGGGGTGAAAGATGAGGATCAGGGGAACTCTGTCCTTGTTGTGCCTGGTGGGAGGGGCGTATATTGTGCATAGCACAGTGTCAATTTAGCTAAGATGTGTGTTTGTTCTTTTGTAATGGAATTCCATTGTGGGCCAAGTAATTATGATGAATTCTTTATTCAAGTTAATTATTTTTGAATCTATTAATAACCTTCCCTCAATTTTCTCTGCTTTTGTCAGATTAACATTTTACAAAGTGAAACCATCCAAGATGTGGTGCTCCTGGATCCTCGGTGGCTGTGCACCAATGTGCTTGGAAGGCTGCTGACCAATGAAAATCAAAAGGCATTGCACCACTATAGAGGCCGTTACACTATAGACGACATTCTACACTTGGTATCAGAGAATGACGTAGAGGAGTTGTTGCAAATTCTGGATGCAATGGATATTTGTGCCCGGGATTTAACCA
The DNA here is from genome assembly GCF_010909765.2 of Amblyraja radiata. Classification (NCBI taxonomy): domain Eukaryota; kingdom Metazoa; phylum Chordata; class Chondrichthyes; order Rajiformes; family Rajidae; genus Amblyraja; species Amblyraja radiata. The sequence goes on from NC_045958.1 coordinate 41,899,154, forward strand.
ATGGATCAATGGTGGATATTCCAGCACTGATTAAAGTGGAAAGTCTGCACAGATCCTGGACTGATGAAGAGGATGAAATGTTGGTTTATGGGGGTGTCCGCATTGTGCCTGTTGAACATCTTGCCCCATATCCATGTGGTATTTTCCACAAGGTGCAGGTGAACCTTTGTCGATGGGTGCATCAGCAAAACTCCGAAGGAGAGCTGGATGTCAGGTTATGGACCAATGGATTAAAAATATCCAACAAAGGGACTGAAGTTATGGTCTTTCTGGTCAACCACGGACAAGGTTTGGAAGTACAAGTAAGGGGCCCGGAAACAGAAAAAGTAAGGTGTTGTTTGTTTCTGGATTCCATTTGTAGTATCATTGACAATCTAATAGTGACTACTTTACCCGGGCTCCTGACTGTCAAGCATTACTTGAGTCCCCAGCAGCTCAGGGAACACAGTGAACCTGTAATGGTTTACCAGCCTAGAGACTTCTTCAGAGCTCAAACTCAGAGAGAGACTTCACTCACCAATACTATGGGTGGCTATAAGGAGAATTTTAGCAGCATTCTTTGCTTTGGTTGTCTCGATGTTTATTCCCAAGGTAACCTTGGAATGGACATCCCTGTATCAGAACTAAATCTACTTACGAGGCGCAAACTTAGCCGCCTACTGGATCCCCCCGACCCCATGGGTAAAGACTGGTGCCTCTTGGCTATAAACTTGGGACTTGTTGACCTTGTTGCAAAACTCAACACTCAGAATGGAATTTCAGCGAATGGGACATTTCCTACTAGTCCAACCAGTGCTGTACTGACTGAGTGGGCACTTTCACCAGAAAATACCGTGGGGCTATTAATGTCTAAACTAAGAGGACTAGGTCGTCGAGATGCTGCAGACTTTCTTTTAAAGGCCTCAGCTGTTTTCAAAGTTAATTTAGATACCAATGGGCATGAAAACCCCATATCCAATTGCAATGGAGGAACATCATATAATTCAATCAGTTCAGTGGTTTCAAGATAAGAATATTCTGGAAAAGAGGTGCAATTTTAACTGAGTTCTCACTTTAAGACATGTATTCTTTGTGTACAGATATTGTCCTGAAACTGTAACTTGCTTCCTTTTACAAGGAGATAGCAGTGAAATTCACTGAACATGTTTACTCCTACACAATAAACCATGGTTCTTTGGTACCTGCTGTTTAAATGGGCTATCAACTCAAATCTAATCTTTTTTTTAAAGGCAGGCTGTTTTTAACTAAAAAAAATAAATGGAATGGAAATAGATTTGTCATTCATGCAGATAGACTTTATGAATTTGCCATATATAAGTTGTCTGATTTGTAAGGAATATCTTTATCGTGCATATGTCTTCACAAAATTGTGTTAACAAAAGTGAGTTTAGCAGAAACCCTCTACAAGAATGTGAATTTTATTGCAAGTTTTTCATCAACTCACCCATACTCTCTTTATTTTCAATGAACGGGGGAATAGGTGAATGTTTGTTATTGACAATATTAAATTTGTTACGTAAGTCAACCAAATGCGAGTGCCTTTTTCAGGGTTTCCTGACAGAAGTAGACCAATAATAGTTAAAGCTTTTAAAAATGAATTTTCTACCTCCCCATTACTCTTCACTGAGGAGCATGCATATCATTTACTATGAATGGCATTTGTGTTTTCTTATTGTGTACAATTTTCATTTCAGGCCAACCTATTCATATTGATGTGGTTTATCCATTGTTTAAAAGGGAACAAGACTTGTGGTAGATTCATGTGCATTGATAATAAAATAGTCATGTACAGTGAAATTTAATTGTGGAAAATATTTCCGGTTTTATGATCTATTTATATTTGCAGTTATAGGGGAGCATGCTGTTTTAATGCTACATCTCTACAGTTCCATTCTTATTAGCTTTTTAGTAATAGTATTATGACCTGAAGTATTTTTAATAAACAATTTCCTTATGAAAAATGGACAGAAAACAACAAGTTGTATTTTTAAAGTGATGTTGGTTTTCCTGCTGCAGGATCTATCTGGTCTTTAGATTCAATAATGCTCTGTTGCACAGAAGAAGCAGTGGAGCATTCACTATTATGGGAGAGGCACATTTGCTTATTGTATCGTCTAACATGTAAAACTTTTACCTGAAGGGAAATAAGGTGAGATAGGGAATGAGTAGAACAACCAAACGAGTTCTTGGGACAGAGAGTATTAGTTACAAGCTCAGGAAATCTGAGGGGTATGTTTTTCCACACTTGGAGACATTTAGCCTCTACAGGGTTAAGTTGCATAGATTCTGGCACCATTTTGCTTTAGTTGTGCCACTACTTATTCCTTTCCTTACTTACATGAGTATTCATAATCCAACCCTTGCAGTAGTCTCCATCAAATACAACTGGGTTCTGTTTTATTTTCTGTACGTAGCCCTGCGCTTCACTTAAGCCTGATAGGCCTAACCTAGCACACCAATGTCAATAAAAACCTCAACTAATGCAACGCGTGTGGAAGCAGTCTACAGCAGCACTTAAGTCTGCATTCGTGTCAAAACTTGAAAGTGAAGCAGTATTGGAAATTACGGATTACATTCTCCTGTTTCCCCACTGCACCCTTCCTACCCCTAAGTCTGACCCACTCAGCCTGAAGAAGGGTCTCGCCCCGAAACGTCACCCATTCCTTCTCTCCAGAGATGCTGCCTGTCCCGCTGTTACTCCAGCATTTTGCGTTTGTATCTTCGGTGTAAACCAGTATCTGCAGTTCCTACCTACATCTCTCTACCCCTACTTCACTAATACTCTCCATCAACATCCCCTCTAGTGTAATGTGCAACAAAGCTTCACTTCTCAATGGGCTTTTGAATCAGATTCTTGTGTTATCGTGGAGGTTAAACATGAAAGCCTTCCTTTAAAAGTGTGCTACATTTGGCTTGAAGATGATGATTTATTCAGGTGGCTATATAATCAGGACTATTCCAGTTGGGCACTTTTTGTACCTGAGCACAAACAGTGCAAAAGCTAATTCTAAGTTAATTCTACATGAGATACTTCACGGATAATTTATGAAGTACAATTCTGATGTAATGCATCATTCCAGAAATCCAATAAAGAATTGACATTTTCAACATGTACAGGTCCTGTGTTAGTATGATGTTTTGTATGGAGATGTCCCAGAGTGTTTTAGGTAGGAATTATGAGACACTGATATTGGATATTTTGAGCAGATGATAAACTCAGGCAAAGAGTTTTCATAGAGGTGAAAGTAAAGTATTGCAAAGACTGGAATTTTGAAGTAAAACAAAATGCTAAAATTTAGTAGATAGGGCAACATTTGTGGATAGGAACAAATTTAAAAATGTAGATTGATCAGTTCTCAGTTGTTATAGAATCTATTTTGCTTCTCATCTTGATCCTCTAAACAAGAGCTGCACAAGACTCTTGCCGGTCTGCTCACTCACAGCAGGATCTGCTCACTTGTCATCTACGTTGGCCATAGAAGAATCAAATACACAGGACAAGATGTTAAGAAGTCCCTTGTGCCAATAGGTGGGGAGCATTTCACGACATTCGTTGATTGTTGAGAGTGGTAGACGCTCAACATCTGTGGGGGAAGCGGGGGGGGGGGGGGGGAGTGGATACGTATATCTTGGCCTGGGTAACCTTCAGGACAGTTGGGCACAGGACACATCATCAGTAGTGTACCCTTGCATCACTGGGTGTTTCGGCCTTTTAACACTATACACCCTCCACAAGGGCGGCCCGCTGCAGGATGATCAGCCCTCAGCGCGTGTCCCATGTCAAACCGTCCCAAAGACGGTTTGACACGAGATTCAGCAACCATTTTATGATGCCCTGCGATGGTTTCTTGTGTTCAGCAAGATATTTCAGTATATTTGATTAGTAAGGGTGTCGGGTTATGGGGAGAAGGCAAGAGAAAGGTGTTGAGAGGGAAAGATAGATCAGCCATGGTGGAATAGATTTGATGGGCCAATGGCCTAATTCTGCTACTAGAACATATGAATTTATATGTTGCTTTTCATTTGGACAGCAGGCACATGCATATTCATTAAGCAGATAGCAGGTAACTGATTGCTTACAACCAGGATGGGTATTAAAGGTGAGCACATTACCACTCCCATGTGCTGACACACCACACCCAAACTCACAGGTAATTTTGTTAGTTTGTATGGAGTAAAAACGAATTATTTTCCCACATTATAGATGTTAGATAGTATAAGTTCTCGCTTGCATCCGTTGAATGATAACAGCTGTTTTCCTTACACTCAGAATTCCTTATCAGCAAATGTTCCTTCATAAGATGCAAGTCAAAGTAATTTGTCACCAAGGGGAGACAGGAGACTATAGATGTTGAAGCCTGCAGGATAATACAAACCGCTGGAGGAACCCAGGGGATCAGGCAGCATCTTATGAGGGAAATGGCGTATCGGGTTGGGACTGCTTATCTGCACCAGATCAGCAATGCAGATGAAGGTCTTGACCTGAAACATCGTTTGTCCATTTCCTTCCACAGACGCTGCCTGACCCACGAGTTCCACCACCAAGCTGTGTTAAATATTCTTTCATATTTTCAGAATCAGTCCTTGATTCATTAAATGCACAGTGCTTTACTTTTTATAATACTGAATAGTTCATTGGGATAAAGAACGGAAATGTGTCCAGGACTTGTACATATGGCAGAACGTTGCTTTTTCAGGGAGTAAGTACTGCAAGCTCTGAGTCAAATCCTGTGTATTGTCCAAGTGTTGATTGCTCTCATAAGAGAGATATGGGATATGTGCAGCTAGGAGTCATTACATTTAGGTAAGTTGGGAGGGAAGCTTATCAGAAAACAACTGCCAACCAACAGGAACCGCAGGTTGGTCACACTGCCTGAACCATCGTTTAAAGGCACCATAATTGAAACTTACAAAGACATTTTCTACCAAATCACTGAGCCTAGTTTGATGAGGATGACCCGTAAATTCACAAGTTAATTATAGGCTTACGCATGTCTTTGAGTGGAAATCAAAACAAAAACTACAGGTGCTAGAAATCTGAAATAAAAAGATAAAATACTGGAAACACTCAGCAGGTCATGCAGCATGTGCAGAAAGAGTGGTTGGTAGAGACAGGAGAGCAGACCAGGAAATTGCCAAAGGAACATGCTGAAGAGGGGGAAGCACAAGTGGAATGTGGTGGCCGACATTATAAAGGACGTTTCATTGAAAGTAAAGCATGTGGGGGTGGAAGGTGAGGATCGGGGAAACTCAGTCCTGGTTCTGTCCAGTGGATAGGGTAAGAATGGAATGGCGCAGAGGTGGGGGATGTAAGTTAGATGTGGTCAAGGGTTCAATGGTTCTTTTATTGTCATGTGTACCAAGGTACAGTGAAATGCATTTTTTGCATATCGATCAGTGAGATTATTGCCATACATAAAAACAAGCCCCGATTAATTACCCCATGCATAGAAACGGCCCATATGTCCTTATGCTCGGTTTTGGCACCATTTTACATAATCCAAGCTGCAGCTGGAAATAAAGGCCCGTTGCAGCCATCATCTCATTCGGATCACCAGGCAGCCATCCTTCTTTCCTCTCCGGGCCTTCAGCCTTCGTGCCTCAGGGACCGTCACCCTCAGTCGACCTTAAAGGCACAGCAGGTTACACCCCATGGTTCTCCTACCAGCCCTTTGTCCAGCATCAGTTGATGTCCCCTTTCTCCTGGTTCCTAGTCATCGGGGCGAGCGCGAGATGAGCCTCCGATCCCGCTCCAGGTGGGTTCCCCTGGTTCCACGGCCGGCTGCCTGTCGGGGTTTGGCAACCACCTGCACGGTCCTCTGAGGTTCTGTCGCACGGCTCTGTGCCTGTCGTCATCGGAGACTCCTCGGGTCTTTGGGGATGACCAAGGCGGGGTTCAGCTGTGGCTTCCTTTGATAGACCAGAAGTGGCCCGTCGGTCTAATGGCGTCTGGCTGCACCCCTCCCTTCACTCTGTCCCCATTGTGGTACAGGGGATGGGAAGTCGAGACACATGTCAGAGACATGTTTGTGTACAAATTTGCTGGCACAAACATAACAGTGATTGAAGAACTGTCTCCATGGTTTACCTCACCAACCAGTCCTCTATTTACAGCATTTTCCCATGAAATCACAGAAGACACACAACTGTGCTTTCACCTCTTCCCTTCCCAACATTTAGGGACCCAAACGGTCCTTCTGAGTGAGAGTGATTTACAGCATTCTAAGTACACAATCTGGTCTTTTCTGCATTGGGGAAAACATATGCAGATTGTTTTTTTTTGTGTGAAACCTGATTTTAAATTTGCAAGGCAAGCCCCAAATTCCCTGTGGCCGATCACTTCAATTTGTCATAAACCCCCCTCATTGCCCCTCCCACGGTTACAATGAGGTCCAATGCAGACTTGAGGAACAATGCCTTACCTTTCCTCTGGGGATCAAATTCCACAACTCTGGTAACTTGCTTTATCTGTGTATGTGGTAAGTGTTAATTTGTTTTGCTTTTTCACCCTATTAGCATAGATATTTTGCAGCATTTTACATTCCTATACACGATCACTCTTTAACAGTTGCTTTTAACCAATTGCCCACTAATTCTCACACTAATCTTGACCTCAATCTATGAGGAATATTCCCTTTCTTATCCACAATGCCCCCACATGCTACTATTTTAACCAAAGATCTTATAGCGGAGATAAGATCTTTGATTTTAACATTTTTCTTGTTCCCATTTCTGAAGAAGTGACTTTTACCTGAAGCATTAACCTGATCTGTTGCTGGTTATACTATCATTAATGTGTCTAATGCAAGCAATCTCAGTTTGGAAAGTCCACCATTCCTTAGGGAAAAGAAAAACATCTACAATAAATTAATGGTCAAGGTCCAATAGAAAACCTGTCACCCCAAGAAGATTTTAGGTGGAAATAGTGCAGAGATCCAGCACCAGGGTATTAATCACCATGGGTGGTTTCTTCAATACTGTCAAGACCATCTAAAGCCTGAACACCTAAGGGGCCATCTCACCGAAAAGCAAGAATGAACGAGAGCTTGTCGACGCTTGAGAGACAGGCTGGATGAGCATTTTCCTGCTGGAAAGAGCACTTTGAAGACTGTACTTGGTACGTCTTCTCGACACCAAACCACAGCATACTATGCGGTACAACCTCACCACCCTCGACCAGCGTTCTCAACTGGGGTTCCCGGTATGCTAGGGTTCCGCGAGAGGTCGCTAGAGGTTCCGAGAGAAATAGTCCTACATTTTTTTATTTTTTTTTATCCAGCAGGTGGCACCCATAATGGCCGCCTCGCCAACAGTCTCCCTCGTCCCTTCTGTTTTTATTATTCTAAGTATGACTTAAGTATGTATGTTACAATGTTATAAAGTCTGTTTATGTTTATTTCTGTTAGTTTATTAAAAGTTTATTTATGTATGTTTCTGTTAGTTTATAACTCGTTCTCTCTCTCTTTTCTCTCTTTTTCTCTTTGTCTTCTGTTTGCCTTTATTTACTTCAGTTTTGAACAGGCAGTTTGATTTTAGTTATTTTTTTGGCATTGTCAATAAACCTGAGAAAAACGTAAGTTATTTTTTGCTTAAATCAGTTTTCAGAAAAATATATTGTGTTTGCATAATGAACTTTAAGTTTATGAAAGAGAAAGAAAGGGTTTAATAAAGATATATAATATTTTTTATGTAGGGGTTCCCTGAGACATGAAAATTATTTCAAGGGTTCCGCTAGGGTAATAAGGTTGAGAAACGCTGTCCTAGACTGATGGGGAAGTTGGTGAGGAACTAGTGAGGAACTCCTGACACACATTCACAGCCTCATTTCCACACCTGCCAGACGCAATAAGGGGAAATGGCAGCAAAACTGAAAAATGCCATATTTATAGCCATCTCCAAGAAAGGAAACTAAGTTGAAGATAATAACTAAGGAAGTGTCTCCCTGCTGCATGCAACAGGGAAAGTCATTGCAAGGGTCCTTCTCACTCCAAACCCATTCAAAGATCTGCTTCTTAATTCACGAGGTGCATTTGATCACATTTTAGATTTTGTTTACTCACCATTACCTGCTGTGCTTCGAACAGGCTAGGCCCTCATTTCCTTAAAATCCTTACTTTCATGACCTATCGTGTTGTGTTTTGTGGTTGCAAAGTCCAATTAAAAGGAACTGAGAACAGTACTCTGAGTGTGTAAGAAAGAACTGCAGATGCTGGATAAAATCAAAGGTAGACACAAAATGCTGGAGTAACTCAGCGGGTGAGGCAGCTTCTATGGAGAGAAGGAATGGGTGATGTTTCGGGTCTGAGGAAGGGTCTCGACCCAAAACGTAACCCGTTCCTTCTCTCCATAGATACTGCCTCACCTGCTGTGTTACTCCAGCATTTTGGGTCTACAGTTGTAATTCACATTTAATGGCTTCTGCTCTGCTCACAATGTCAGTATGGAGCACCAAGTGTGTAACACTTGTGTAACAATGGCATGTCACAACAATATCGTTTCAAAATATGATAATACATCATGTCGCTTTCTTTAAAAAATGTTTGCATTTCTTATAAAGTAATCTGTGCTGGACTTAAAAAATTAAAGTTTAAACAGTTGTTTGTATAGCTGCGATTAAAAAGCTTTAGCAATTATTGCTTTTGAACTAAATTCTCTTTCGCAATCATCAGATTGGACGATGTTCATTCCTGTTAATTCCGTTTAGTTTTGTTTAGTTTAGCGATACAGCGTCCACCGAATCTGCGCCAACCAGCAATCCCGGCACGCTAACACTATCCTACCCTAATTTACCATAATACCAAGCTAATTAACCTACAAACCTGTATGTCTTTGGAATGTGGGAGG